>NW_027468587.1:21194724-21209724 GCF_046254945.1 Alosa pseudoharengus
ATGTTTTACTGTGAGCTGAGTGCTCATATACCACACTTATGTTCAAATGCAAAATCACTCACTCACACACACACACGCACGCACGCACGCACGCACACACAGAAGTGAGACAAGCAGATAGACAAGTAAGTTCACTGTCTGTTATGCACATGTAAATACACACACACAGACACACACACACACACACACACACACACACACACACACACACACACACACACACACACACACACACACACACACACACACACCCACAGAGAGCAAGAGAGAGAGACACACACACAAACATTCACATACACACACAATATGACAGACATTGCAAACATGTCCACTTGCCACCTTCAGGTTTGCAGCAAAGCCTGTCTGTGCTTAACCTAGACCAGTAGGGATGTTTTTTTGGCAATCCAATAGCACTTAAATAGAATGATTTCACAAAGACGCCATTAAAGAGTCATGGCATCTGTTCCCGAGCCCCAGCCTAAACACCGGCCCTGTCGTGCCGAAAGTGGTCTCTCTCTCTCTCTCTCTTTCTCTCTCTCTCTCTCTCTCTCTTTCTTTAGCCCCCACTTTATCTTCCTTCTTTTCTCTTAATTTGACAATTTACGTCTCAGAGGCTGTTGCCTCTTTGCAGCGTGCGTCGTAATAATTGGTTCTGAACGAGAGATGCAAATTGCCAAAGATATAATAAAAAAAAAACCTGCACCTTCAAGTGGGTTAGACACGTCTGCTCGCAAGTCAAATTACCATTTTCCACTCCGCTTGTTAGGTGTTTTTTCTTCTTTGTCAACTCACTTTAAAGCTGCTCGACGATGGGAAGGTCAGACTTGGCTTTTGATTTGCTAGTGAGGATTTGCTACTTCCCCGCACGTTACTCTGAACTGCATGAAGGGGGTCAGGGACCTCAGCGTTAATTTCACTTTATCTGTCTCTCCGCTCTGGCTGACCTCAAGCACATCGCCATGCCAACGCTTGCCTTTCGTGTTTATTTGTGCTCATTTTTTTCTTCCCTGCTTCTAACCTAAAATTTAACTGCCGCCATTTTTGAACTTTTTGGAACCTGCTTGGTACTCACTGTTCAATGTCATTTCCATATTCAAGTGCAGATAAAAAAAAACTGTAAAGTGTGTGTGAGTCCTTCATTTTGCAACCTTCATTGTAAAAGTATACTAATAGTTTTACACCAATTGCAATCCCATTCAAAGACAGTGTACTACAGTACTCTTGAAACAATATCTTTGAATGGAATTGAAATGCGGAAGGCAAACTGTTGGGCATTCGTCTCTTTTGCTAAGCCAACAATTTGGAGTGGGAAATATGTGTGTATGGGTTATAAAACTTGATTTAGAGTTATATCTTAATTTCAATTCAAGTATACAAAATGCAAAAAAACAGGCTCTGAGCAAAAACAGGAACACCTAACAGATTGGATGGTGCCTCCATTATAAAACCCAGGCTATCAGCTGCAAAAATAACTCTTCTTTTTCCAGGGCCTTAGTCACCCTGTCCACTGCTGGTGCTGACATGTCGAGGTAATCTGCTACAGGAGCACCTCCATGTAAACCGTCGCAGGACACGAGGTCGTGGAGGCCATCAAGAGGGGAGGAGGCCGTGAGCAGCGCTCTGAGCCGCGGTATCATGGGAAACGCATCTAATCTCTGTTAATCCCGCGGACGAGGCTCACGAGCGGGTGAGTGGAACTAATGAAGAAACTGTTCAATTACCAACTCAATTAATCCAGGCGCTGCGAGGCCTCGGAGCTGGGAGCCAGAGGGGCCTGCAGCAGTGGAGATGCCCCAGACGTTACACTGGGGGGTGGGGCGGGGGCTGCGTGAGACATAGCTCTGGAAACATCAGCATCAACACTCTCATTCACTCACTAGTCAACCTGAACCCCTCTTGGGTTAAAGGCTAATGCACTTTCCTCTGAGAAGAAGTTTCAGCCACGAGTGTGTGTATATGTTTGTGTATGTGTGTGTGTATATACATGTGCATATGTTTGCATACATGCATGCACGTGTGTATGTGTGTGTGTGCGTGTGTGTGTGTGAGTGTGTCTACAGTATGTATTTAGGGTTTATAAACATGCCTCCACTCATCAGGCGTGGATTTGCCTCCTCTTAAAACATCAGCAGACTCATTCAACCGATTCTAGTGCCTTCTTTCCTAGAACATCATCGGCAAACAGGAAATGCACATCCGTCCATCTCAAATGTTCTTTGTCCATCAATATTGATTGAGTCCGGTCCGTTTCATCCCACTGGTCCTTGTGATCCACATTTTTCAGTCCAATCTGAGGTGTTTACAGTAGGCACTCACCCATGAGACCTCTCCAGATTATTCTCATCTCGTCCCTACAGACGCTGTTTTTTGCTGTGCATCGATAGTGGGGAAGGTTGGTTTATAATTAAGGTCTCTGCTCAACCCAGATGGGACTCCCTCCTCTCTCTGCCCAATTAAGCCCCAGCGCAAGGCCCTGTGCACACTCGTTCTAATGAACCAGTGGCGTTCCACTGACCTAGCAATGCTGCCCCTAGTGGTCAAACAGTGACATTACAACTCTTGACTCAGTTCACCAAAGGGGTGGGCTTACAGAAACACCTTGTAGCCCAAAGGGTGCTGTTTCACCCTGATTAAAGATTAAAGACACACGTGTGCACACGCACGCGCGCACACACACACACACACACACTCACACATACAGAAAACTAATTATTTCCTTGGAAATAAAATATAAAAGGTGTAGCCACAGGGGAGTAATGTCTAATTATTTCATTTATCTGTAAAAAGGGGCCCTTGGGGATGTATTTGTGCTTTTCTTTGAGTTTTCAGGTTTTGTTCTCATTTTCAGAGTTGTGGAAATACACGGCTTTGTTTTCCAGTAGAATATCCTGTTGGCATTTATGAGTGCAGATCTGAGGTTAATCTATGGATTCCTGTATTCAAAAGCAACGTGCTGTGATAAGACTCACACAGTGCTGATAAGCAGTGTTTGAAATGAAGTTGAGTAAATGTGTGTGTGTCTGTGTGTGTGTGTGTGTGTGTGTGTGTGTGTGTATGTGTTCTCTTGTCCCTGTGCATAGGTTTTGTGTGTATGTAAACGCATGCGTATTTCTGAGTATTACATTGGTACGAGTGTAGACACTGAGTATAAAGCAGGGGCCCCTTTCTGGTTAAAGCAGAAATCCTGTGTGTATATGCTGTTAATGAAGAACGGAGGGCTCTTGATGGAAAAATACATAAAAGCATAACACCTCTTTCTTTATTCCTCTTGCATCCCCCCATTACCACCCCCCCCCCCCCCCCCCCCCGCCCCGGGACCCGGGAGGCCAGGTTGCCGTGACGGTGAAGGTGGCGGTGAGAGCGGATTGGTGAGCCTCAGCGGTGAGATTGATTACTCTTACAGCCATGGGACGGCGTGTCTCAGGGGTGAATATGCACCCCCTTCTTTTTTTTTACACCGTTACTCCACCGCCCCCCGCAACACACCCACACACCCCCTCGCTGTCGACTGCCATGACTTACCATCCTCCCCTGCTGCCTTTGGCAGTCTGGGGACAGAGGACTGGAGGAATGCAAGAGTACAGAGAGGGAGAGAGAGAGAGAGAGAAATGGAGAGAGAGAGGGGGTAGAGAGAAGGAGCAGAGGGGGGGGGGCAGGAAGGGGAACAGAGAAAGAGAGGGAGAGGGGCAGAGAGAAAGAAAGGGGGGGGGGCAGAGAGAGACAGAGAGGGAGGGGAACATAGAGAGGAGGCGGGTGGGCTTGGAGGCAAACAACTTGCTCCTGCTCCATATGTCAGGGCAAATGGGTCTCTTATGGATGCCGCTGCCCCAAACAAACAAACAAACAAATAAATAAACAAAAGCAAAACAGAGGGAAAAACAGATGAGTGGAATGAAAAGCAATATAGGAAAAATAGAGCTTCAGCCAAAATATATTGTTGTGTGTGTGTCTCTGTGTGTGTGTGTGTGTGTGTGTGTGTGTGTCTGTGCACATTTTATGTGTTTCCTTTCTCAAACAGTTCAGGTTAAAATTAGACATCTCTAAATTGTTATAATTTCTTGTTCTTTTTCTACGCCATCAGGAGTGGTGTCGATGTGCCTGCTCTTGGCTCCGCACCCTCTCCCAGTGGATTTGCATACGCTGCGATAACAGCACAGTAGCAAGACGACTGACATCAGACTACGTCGCCTACTCCGAGGTGTCTGTGCTGGTGTTGGCGGGACACACACGTGTGTGTGTGTGTATATGTGTGTATGTGTGTGTGTGTATGTGTGCGTGCGTCGGGTGACAGTGCGACAAACTTGTAAGTAGGGTGATGTCTTTTAAGCCACTATAGTCATAAAGACTTCAGCACATCTCTGTCCTAGTGGGAAAAAAAATCAGTATACGCAGTCAGGTTATGTGGATGGAGGCCCGACACAACACCTCACCCTCTCTCAGGATATCACTCTGTGCTCCCAGCTGCCTCAGGAGCACATCGTTAACGTCAGTAATTAACAAGGTGTGGGAAAATATGTACTTAAAGTACTTAGTACAAAATGATGAACTTTCACATTTTTGGTTTGGTTTGATTTCGCGGGATCCCCTAGGGATCAATAAAGTAACTATCTATCTATCTATCTATCTATCTATCTATATTTACTCAGGAGCCCGCTACTTTTCCAAAGTGTCAGGGCTCATGAGCATTAGTGTAGTGGAGTGAAACCAGAGGATGTGTATCAGCGGTCAGTGCTGACCGGAGGCAGCGAGAGGATGTTACCCAGGAAATGGCGTAGAGATGGAAGGATGTTACCCAGGAAATGGTGTGGTAATGGGAGGATGTTACCCAGGAAATGGTGTGGAAATGGGAGGATGTCCCACCCACCCCTCACCTTTCTTGCCTCTCACATGATGCAACATTTGAGAAACACTTGGCTGCTAGACCCCTCCTCCAGCTCTGCTGACTCTCCCTCCCTCAGACTCTCTCTCTCTCTCTCTCTCTCTCTCTCTCTCTCTCTCTCTCTCTCCTGCACTCTCTTTTTCTGTCATTTCCTTTCTTTCTCACTCAGTGGCTTTCTCTCTCTTTCTCGCAGATGCTCGGTCTTTCTTTCAGCCATTCTCCCACTCTCTCTCTCTGTCTCTCCCTCTCTCTCCTTCTCTCCCTCCTTCCCTTCCCCCTCCTCCATCTCTCTCTCTGCTGCTCCCTCCTTCCCTCATTAATTCACTCGGACCAGCGCCGTGCTGCCTCGTCTCCCGCTTTTTTGACTGGTACCGTGGCGACAGGCTCTCTGAATCATTGAGGGGCCAGTGGGAAAGAGCGGGATTGTGGGAAGCGGGTGGGGGGCGGGGGTGGTGGTTGGGGGTGTGATGCACCATTGGGGCAATATTTGCAGGAGCGAGCAAGAGCACATTTGCCCCTGAGGTCTCATATTCCGCATATAGGGACAAAGGGACTTAGGAGACATGCACCAAAAATAACCTGCTTTGGAACTGGGAAAAAAATCATACATGACTATTTGATGCCAAATTATTATTACAGACTGTGCAAATACACACACTTTGCAGCACAATAAACATAAATAAAAACACACATACATACATAACTAAATAACTTCACTACACTGCATAACTTAAGTGTGAGCCTTTGATTCCACTGTCTTACAGCTAAACATATCTTAGATGTGTGTAGGCCCAGATCAGGCTTCTCCAGAGTGGCTGATGTTCACTAAGAGGCGTTTTAAATTCAGACACAGAGACAGAAGCACGGGCCACCTCCTCTCCCGGCCCAAATAAAACACCTCTTTCCTCCTGTTATTCCTGCTTTTAGAGTTGTTCCATCCCCGCACCACGCCGTGCGGCCGACCAGCCTCCTGCCCCCGGGGTCCTTCAGATGCCCAGCGCCACATGCCTGTGCCAGGGCCAGCGCTCAGATGGGCTAATTGAGGCATTAAGTGAAACGAGGGGGAAGAAGAGAGAGAGGAATCTTCCTGCTTTCCCTTTAATCACTCTGACTCCAAGACAGATTGTGTGTGCTCGGATGCTAAGTGACATCTGACAGTAGTCTTCCCATGTTTTTCGCTCACACATGCACACACATGTACACACACATGCACACGCACATGCATGTGCACACACACACACACACACACACACACACACACACAATCACATACACAAACACACACACACACACACACACACACACACACACACACACACACACAGCTAGGCAAACCTCTGGCAAAGACCAAAACCTCTGGCCCGAAAGCGTGGCTTCTCTCCTCAATTTTACAGTTGAGTTATAAACGTAACATCATTTTGTTTCTTAAGTAAGTATAAGTATAAGTATATATAGTCATTTGATCCCGTGAGGGAAATTTGGTCTCTGCATTTATCACAGACACAAAATTAGTGAAACACACTCAGTGAACACACAGTGAGGTGAAGCACACACTAATCCCAGCGCAGTGAGCTGCCTGCAACAACAGCGGCGTTCGGGGAGCAGTGAGGAGTTAGGTGCCTTGCTCAAGGGCACTTCAGCCGTGCCTACTGGTCGGGGTTCGAACCTGCAACCCTCCGGTTACAAGTCTGAAGCGCTAACCAGTAGGCCACGGCTCCCCCCCAATCTTTCTTCCTATCTTTCTTTCATCCATCCTTCCCCCTCAACCTCCTCATTCTCTGGCAGGTTGCTCTGGGATGGGTATCCATCACCAGATCAGAGCCACAGAGACCCTCTCCCAGGGTAGACTCCATCTGAGCCCCCTCCATGGAGCTTAACTCTATCTGCCAGTCTCCACTGTGCACATTTCAGGATGTAGTCACTGTTTATGTGTGTGTGTGTGTGTGGGGGGGAGAAAAGAGAGAGTGAGAGAGAGGACAGAGAGAGAGAGAGAGAGAGAGCGAGGAAAGGGGAGAGCATAGGAAAGGGAAGGTCATAAGAACATGAAAGAAGGTGAAGTGCTTTCAGTGGAAATTCCTTGGCTAGTGCCCGCTCCGTCTTGGCCACCACTGCCATGATAGCACAGGGGACACGGTGGCGTTTCAAAAGGGCCCCTTTGAATAGGGGCATCCTGGGAAGGGCTGCCGGGCCACGCTTTGTACATGAAAACACAAAGGGCCTGTGTCAAAGGAATTTACCCAATTCTCCCAAACAAATGCACATGTACACACACACACACACACACACATACGCGCACACACACACATTTAGAAAGGGGTACACAAGTGCAAAATAAAACAAAAACTCACCCAGGACACACACACACACACACACACACACACACGTATATAAAAACACACCGTTGTGGAGGTCTTTTGAGGGGGAAGCTTGGTTGTTTATTTTCTGCTGCTCCTTTTCTTCTCCAGTTTCCCTCCCTTCCTCCTTCTCTCTCCCTCCCTTCTCCCCTCTCTATCCCCCTTTCTCCTCTTTATCCCTCACTTCCACTTTTTTATATGTATGAGATCGTCCAAGTTGCCCCAAAAAAAGAGCGTGGGTGAGTTTGAGAGAAGAAACCTCCTCTGGCTTTTTTTTCCCCCTCCTTCATTATATTCTTCTTCTACTTTTTCCTCTTCTTCTTCTTCTTCTCCTTCTTCTTGCTTTGTAAGAACTCCTCCAGATCTCATGTTTAATTTATCTTCCGCTCAACCACGTTTCATCTTGGCAGGGTGAGGGGAGCCATTGTGTTGAACGCGTAGGTCTGGACTGAGGTGTTTTTTTGGCGCAGGTTTTTTTTGCGATCGGGCTGATGCCTCGTCGAGTTCCGATCCATTTTCAAAGGGGTGCTGACCCATTTTGAGGCCTTACTGGACATACTGGCCTCAGTGGTGTCTGGGTGATAGTAAGACCAAGTGCTTAGCCATCTCAAAGTCATAAGCTTGTTCAGTTCTACTGTATGCCAGATGAAGTCAGGAAGTCAGGAAAGAATAAACAAACGGATTGTAGGAGAAAGACTAGGGGAGGACAGTAAGGGGGAGAGAGAGGGGGGGGGTGTAAGAAGGAGGGGAAACTTGTTTGTGAAGCACGCTTGTTAAACCTGATGAGAGGCCGAGGATGGTGCCATGGCGATAGCATTCACAGGACGGATGAAGCAGAATGTTTTGGATGTCTTCGTATTTTACGCCCCATCCCACATTCAAACTTCCCCCCCCCTCTCTAACACACACACGCACATACACACACACACACACACACACACACTCATACAAAAAGAAAAATCTTGTCAAGCCAAGGAAGCAAACACAGATTAGAGATCCTTGTCCGCCTTCACAGCCTTGGTAGCTTGGTCAGTCCTGGGGCGATATGAGTGCAGTGGAGGAGAGGAGGGAGGGAGACAGAAAAAAGGGAGGAAACAGTGGAAGAAACAGAGTGAGTAAAAAGAGGAGGTGTAAAGGGGGGATAGAGAGAGAGAGAGAGAAAGAGAGAGAGAGAGAGAGGGAGAAAAAGCAACAACATTCAGCCGGGGGATGAAGGGTTTCAGGGGAGAGAGCTCTGACAAAATAGCCAATTTCATAGTACACATGTGGATTAAACTCCCCCTTTGAAAGTGCTCCGCAATGCCCATGTACCAATTACTCCCTCCTGGCACCGGCGCGCGGCTACGGCAGGCGTGCATCTGCGTGGAGCCGTTGCCTCCCCGTGCCCGCGCTTGCCAGATTGACTGCGGGCAGCGTGTGCTGGCTTTGATTCGGCGCCAAGGCCTGGCCCTCGCGGGCTCTTGGCGCACAGGCCCCTGCACGTCAACGCCTTGGCAACGCCACCGACATTTGGATATCAAGAAAATGACCCAATTAGGAGACAGCAATATGTTCTGACAGGCACTACCTGCCGCAGTTAACGTGGTGTGTGTGTGTGTGTGTGTGTGTGTGTGTGTGTGTGTGTGTGTGTGTGTGTGTGTATGTACTGTACGTGTGTATTCACCCCACCCCCGTCTCTCATTCACTTTTTCTCTGCTCTCATATCATGTTAAAAGCTGACGGGTGCTGGAGGAGGGAGGGATGGAGGGATGGAGGGAGGAAGGGAGGGAAAGGAGAGTTGTTTGTTTCTGGCTGGCCTACCTGTCTCTCTGCTAACTGGTCTGCCTTGTCTGCGCTCCTATGAGAGGCCTTTGAACAGCGCTTTGGGTGTCAGATGTACTGGGGGTGGTGTGTGTGTGTGTGTGTGTGTGTGTGTGTGTGTGTGTGTGTGTGTGTGTGTGTGTGTGTGTGTGTGTGTGTGTGTGTATGGAGGGGGGGGGGGGTCAGTGGAGAGACGGCCGGGTGATTAGAGAACGCTGTGACAGCCAACATTGTTCTCCAACTGACTGATTGTCAGAGCTCATCTCTGCAACTGACAGCCAGGATCCCTTTACAACTCTGACACTCACACACACACACACACACACACACACACACACACACACACAGACACAGACACACACACAAATACAAACGTATGAACACACACACACACTTACTGCTGTGTGTGTGAGAGAGAGAGAGACAGAGCCAGAGCCAGAGAGAGTCTCTCAGACTGCCTGCTTTCATCTGCCTGTTTTCATGTTTTATGTCTCTCTTTGTTCCCCTCTCTGTTTATCTGTGTGCACCTGTCTGTGTGTGTGTGTGTGTGTGTGTGTGTGTGTGTGTGTGTGTGTGTGTGTGTGTGTGTGTGTGTGTGTGTGTATGTGTGTTTCTTTATCTTCTCTTGCACATTTTTTTTTCTCCTCTCTTCATTCGTTCACTTTCTTTCTATTTCTCTCTCTTTCCCTCTCTCTCTCTCTCTCTCTCTCTCTCTCTCTCTCTCTCTCTCTCTCTGCCTCTGTCTGTTCTGCGGGGTCGGCGGGCCCAGGAAGAGGCTGTGGTGAGGCCATTAAACATTGATATGCCACACACCTCAGGAATCTGAGAAAGTGTCTGAATCATGGTGTTGGATTCTCTTTGATTGAGGCCGCAGCGTGAGGAGCTGGCGTGAACCTCCACACAACCTTTCCCCAACTCCTGCCTGCCGGAGACCAGATGACCGCGGCAGCCAGCCCACCCGAGCACAACAGGCTCCGTTCTTTTTTTCTCTCTCTCTTTCTCTCTCTATCTATCCATCTATCACTCTCTCTCTCTCTCTCTCTATCATCTCTCTCTCTCCCATCATGCATGCTTTCTCTTTCTCTCTCTCTTTCTCTCTCTCTCTCTCACTCCTCCTATCTCTCTCAAGCTGTATCTCCAATCTCTCTCTTCCTTCCCCCTCTCTCACTACTCCTCCTGCTTTCTCCCGCTCTCTCTCTCTCTCTCTCTCTCTCTCTCTCTCTCTCTCTCTCTCTCTCTCTCTCTCTCTCTCTACATGTTGGAGGAGAATCCATCGCCTTCATGAAAATGAGCTGAATATTTCATCCTTATGACACCGGGGAGCTAATGAAATTATTAATGTCATCTTTTTTTAATCCTGACTGAAGTTTTGAATGGATACACCATGCTGGCCTCAATACCTTGTTCTTGAGTGTCAGGATATGTTTGCCAGTAGTCTATTTTACATGCATTTTGATTTCATGATGATCATGAAAGACACAACTGAGATGAAGTCAAGTAGTCAAGTAATTGCTGTAGTTATTTATAACAGTAAAATAAAATGATCAGTGGTCTAATAATGATATTCCACTCAGAGCTCATGTATGCTGGAAGCAGTGGTGTGTGTATGTGTGTGTGTTTGTGTATTTGTGTGTGTGTATGTGTATGTTTGTGTGTGTGTGTGTTTATGTGATTTAGTGTGTGTGTGTGTGTACTGTATGTGTGTGTTTGTGTGTGTACTATATGTGATTGAGTGTGTGTGTGTGTGTGATTGTGTGTGATTGTGTGTGTGTGATTGTGTGTGTGTGTGTGTATGTATGTGATTGAGTGTGTGTGTGCTTGTGTGTGTGCGTGTGTGTGTGTGTGTGTGTGTGTGTGTGCGCGTGTGTGTATTTGATTGTGTGTGTGTGTGTGTGTGTGTGTGTGTGTGTGTGTATGCACGCGTGTTTGCGTGTGTGTGCATGTGTGAGCGAAAAACATGGGAAGACTACTGTCAGATGTCACTTAGCATCCGAGCACACACAATCTGTCTTGGAGTCAGAGTGATTAAAGGGAAAGCAGGAAGATTCCTCTCTCTCTTCTTCCCCCTCGTTTCCCTTAATGCCTCAATTAGCCCATCTGAGCGCTGGCCCTGGCACAGGCATGTGGCGCTGGGCATCTGAAGTACCCCGGGGGCAGGAGGCTGGTCGGCCACGTGGCGCGACTGGCTGGCCCACGCAGGTTTTTCTCTCAACTGGCACATCACAGCAAGCTGCCAGCCGGGACGGACAGTTGGCACGGACCGTCCCCACGCTGACAGCTGGTGAGAGTCGTGTGCCACTCCAGACGTCTCGCGTGGCACCGCGTCACGTCACGTTGTCTCGTCATGCCAGCTTGGGGCACGCCATCCGTCATGGTGGACGCACCCGTTTTTATGGGCAGAGTTACCGTGCACAGGAGAGGCAGAGAGCCAAGGACTCCTGTTAGCAGAAACACAGGCCCTGATCTGTCCAGTCAGAATGGAGACGGAGATGGATGGACAGATGAGTGGTGATGGATGGAGGAATGAAATGATGACACAACAGGGGCAGGTAGAGCGAAAGGAAATCTGTAATTAAAGCTGAATGAAAAAAAGCAGATGTTTGGCAAGGAAGTGGGACGCCGGGACATAAAAATCAGTAATTTAAGAGCAACGCTATTAAATATGAATAGGTGGTACATAACCTGGAGTGTAAGTGAGTGTGTGTTTGTGAGAGAGAGAGGGAGAGAGAGAGAAAAGGGGAGGCAGAACATTTGTGAAAAAGAGAGATTACTGAGAGACAAATACCTTATACAAAGAGAATAGACAGAGAAGGAATCACAGAGAGATGGAAAGAGAGACATAGAGAGAGGAAGGATGGAGAAAGAGAGAGAGAGAGAGAGAGAGAGGAGTGTGTGGTAGTTAGCTGTGTGTGTGTGTGTTGGCCTTTGATGTGTGAAGAGTTCTGGCACTAGCTGAGCTTCAGACAGGTGCAGCGGCTATGACTCGGATGTGGCAACCGGCCATGACTGGAGATCACACTTCTCCCCCACTGCACACACACACACACACACTTCTTCCCCACGGCTAGAGACTTGCGTTGCACATTTTTATACATTTATGTGGGTGCGATATGTGCACATCTGTGGAGGCAATATCACACCCCAGCTAAATGAAAAAGAAAAACAGATGGGGAACACAGAGGCTGACTTTCACTTTAATTACAGCCTGTTTTTAACATGCAAAGTCAAAACAATATGTTAAGTTTTATGTGTTGGTATTAGTATATATAGACTCCCAGCCATGAGTAGGACAAAGTGGAAACATTTGATTTGTTGCTGTGGCTGATCCACAGGGAACTGTTTGTCTTTCTTTGAGCACACTCTGTAGTTTACTGAAGACTTTTCCTACCCATATTTCAGAGAGGAAATTGATCAATTAGCAGGCAATTTAAATGAAATTAAACGACGTATCTGGTGACAGCGGGCTTCTATCGACACTCGGGGAAATGTTCTGAGGGGAGTGAAGACGGCACAGGGAGCTATTTAAGGACAACATTTATCTAAGAGCGTGAGCGGCCCGCCGGCTTATTTGTAAAACTTGCCACGTCTTGCTTTGCAATGCTGAGAGCTTCCAAAAGAGAGATTGATATCGGCTTTGCCATTATCCCCTGATATATTTCAGGTATGCAGGTGCCTAAGTTGAGCCCCTGGAGGGGGGTGGTGGGGGAAGATAAAAGAGGTGTTATTAGCCAATGACAGAGACGGGGGGGGGGGGGTGGATGGGTGACCTGCAGGTCAGGGTGCTAATGCTGTGTTGATGTACCGATGGAACTGTTCTGTGCTCTCTGCTTCAGTTCCTCTGGTGGACCGCAGGCAGGGGTCTTCCTGGGCCACATGTGCATCTTCAGAGCAGAACACATTACAGAACGGTAATGCCCAGACATGACGCGCAGCCTGAGGTGGAGGCAGTGTGTCTGTGTGTGTGTGTGTGTGTGTGTGTGTGTGTGTGTGTGTGTGTGTGTGTGTGTGTGTGCGTTTTGCAACATGAGCGGAGGAAGTCAGACAGACAGACAGACAGACAGACAGACAGACAGACAGACAGACAGACAGACGGGCCCCAGCTGTGGCGCAACTGGTTGGGGCACCTGCACCGTACGCCGGCGACCCGGATTCGATTCCCGCCCCGTGGTCCTTTCCGGATCCCACCCCTGCTCTCTCTCCCATTCACTTCCTGTCACTCTCCACTGTCACTATCATTAATGCCATAAAAAGGCCAAAAAATATATACTTAAAAAAAAAAGACAGACAGACATGTCTGCATGTGGATTGAAAGGCAGACAGTCATAAACATGGACGTCAGAAAGACAGACAAATGTATGCGTAAGTCGTGATACACAACGTTGAGCAAACATGTGGCGCCATCCAGTATGAATTCAGCCCCAGTGTCAACAGTGTCATTTATAATGTGATTCCATGTGCACGCTGCTGTGTCTCAGCCCTTGTTTTTGCTACCTCAAGACACACACACACGCATACACACACACACACACACACACACACATACACATACACACACACACACATAAACAGGCAGGGAAAGAACTGTTCCGCAATTAATTAACCCAAATCCTTTCAGCGAGGTTTCACCGCATTTAAAAGCTGAAAACTTGACCATTAACCTGGAAATGGATGTGGGAAGCGGCTGTAGCTTCTTTTTTTTCTTTTTTTCTCGCTAGCTGCCACAATGTGACACAAAAAGGCTGTAAAATGAAATGATGAGCTTAAAACATCTTTTTGAGGCAAACTCAATTAACGCCATTCGTTCCTCTCTCTCTCTCTCTCTCTCTATCTCTCTATCTCACTCCATCTGCCCCCCCCCCCCCCACACACACACACACTTTCTCTTTCACTCTCGTTTTCTAGCATGCAGAAAGCTTGCATTAGGACTGGGCTAGTTATTAGTTCGGCAGATTATTTATTTATTTCCCCTCTATTTATTTTTTTTTGCAACATCTCTTCTGTTTGCCTCTCCCATGTACTTTGCTGTACCAAAGTGGTCTTCAATTAGGAAGCATTAAAACGCCAGCTAAGACTTAGCTGCATTACACAGCAGTGTGACATTCCACCTGCCATTATGTTATTAGTGTAGAGCCCCATCAGAAAAAGAGAGAGAAATAGAGAGATGAGGAGGAAAGAAAAAAAAGAAGGAGAGAGAGAGAGAGAGAGAGTTTAGAATGCAAGAACTCAAAGAAGTAAATGGATTTCGAAGGAAATAACAATAATGATTCAGCCTCTTCAGGAACCTTACCTGACCTGCACGATTGCAGAAGCCAACTCTAATATAGCGCTTAATTCAACAATGTGATCTGATGCTCTGCCTTTCATAAGGGTCACTCTGAAGTGTGGCTATGCTGGGCTGTCACTGATGCCAACTGGGCTGAGACAGCCATCTGCCTAAACCCCATGTGTCCCTACACCACACAAGACTCAATGTATGGACTGAGCAAGTGCTAGTCGGTGTCGTGACATGAGTAGACCGTATGTGTGTGTGTGTGTGTGTGTGTGTGTGTGTGTGTGTGTGTGTGTGTGTGTGTGTGTGTGTGTGTGTTGTGTTGTGTTGTGTTGTGTGCATGCAAGTGTATTATTGTGACAATGTGTGCGTATGTGTGTGTGTGTGTGTGTGTGTGTGTGTGTGTGTGTGTGTGTGTGTGTGTGCTGGGGGAAGGGGGCGTGTGAATTGTTGAGTGGCTGTCTTAGTGGCATCCTAACAGATGGGCATTAGGGCATCTTCCCCTCTTACATGTCATCTGTCATTTGATTCGGGTCATTGTTTGCCAGCCCACTGACAAACCTGTGTGTGTGTATGTGTCTCTCTCTCTCTCTCTCTCTCTCTCTCTCTCTCTCTCTCTCTCTCTCTCTCTCTCTCTGTTTGTGTGTCTGGGTGTTGTAAGAAATGTGAGGACTTTTAAAAAGAATTCCCAGCTGACC
>NW_027468587.1:21219724-21222224 GCF_046254945.1 Alosa pseudoharengus
ACTGGATTTATTGTAAATTCTATTGTTATGATAATCACTCAATTTGATTTGCTTAATAATTAATTCGTTTATTTTATAACTTTACTGCTGAGAATTTAGTGAAATGTACTATTTTAATCACATTCAGCTAAGCAATGTTCTAATTCCTTGACAAATAGTTATTTATGGTGTACATATGATCTTATTATATGGCAGACCTTGTTGTGCAGTGTGTTTGCAGTTGTTTCCCCATAGTCCATAACTCTATTTTTATTTATGGAAATTGTAACATTACACCCTACACACTTGATAGGCAAGTGCAGACATTTTGAAGTATTCCAGACTGTTTACAAATAATACACAAACATATTCACAATGTAAAAACAACTACTGTGCAGGAAGAGAGGAGGATGTGAACATTGTTTAATTTACCACATACCACACTGGACTTTACATCTACCGTGAAGACTACTTTAGTGACAAAAGTGAAAGTGTGTAAGAGTCCTCTCCTAACCTGATTCTTCTGATACTGTGGATACATAGACCTGTTATTGCTTAATATTCTTCTGCCCCCGCGCCACAAGAAAAGAAAGGGGGAATTAGAGTGGGCGAAGAAAAAGAAAGAAAAAAACAAAAGAACTCAGTAGATGAGGGGGTGGATGAAGAGTAAAGGGGGGCTGTGAGAGAGAGAGAGAGAGAGAGAGAGAGAGAGATAGGCATAAGTAACACATGTATATATCTGTGTGAATATGTGCACCCTCAGCACAAAATGGGCCTGAGTCAGCTGAAGGGGGAGTGGAGCGGCGCTTTTGCCGCATGCTAAAACACATAGTGGCAAAGCCCATTAAAAATGAATGCCCAGGCGATAATCACATTCACACTTAAAATTTAATGCCACCGCCGCCACCACCACCACCACCACCACCACCACCACCATCCCTACTGCCCTACCAAAGCTGACACAAAACACACACACACACACACACACATATACACAGACGTGCTACATAATGTGATTACAAGAGGCGTCTGACGCTTCATCTTCGTGGAGGTGACACCTCTGGGTTGGAGTCTGGGTTGGGGCCTTCGGGTGGGGGGGTGATAGCAGCGGAAAAGTCAAAGTTCGTAATCATGGTAATTATGGTAAAGAGGTGGACAGTGAAGGTCAGAGGAGGATGTTTGCAGTCAGATGGGATGTTCACAGAAACCTGTGGCCTTCAACAAGGCAGTAGATACAGAGGGCTTGTGTGATGGTGGGTATGTGTGTGTGTGTGTGTGAGTGCGTGTGTGTCTGTGTGTGTATGTTTGACCAAGATTATAAGAAGCATATTTTCCCTTTGTTCCCTTTGACCAGCGTAATACTACATAACACTAAAGAATTATATTTAATTGTAGCAAAATTAACAAGCAAATTGATTTTACATAGGATGAGCTATGCCAGCAAAGCTATGCCTTGGGAAGTAATCAAAATTATCCCAGTCCGACTATGCAGGCAGCATTGACAAAAATGAAGGTATATTGATTTAAAAATAGCATCCATGACATCAATTTGTACACAAATACCATCACAATGGCTTCCAGCTACAGCCGCTGACAGAGAACCCAACACATTACTAGAATGAAATCAAACTGGAGATATGCACATAGAAAAGCGAGGTTGGAAAAACCATGGATGAGATTTTTGTGTGAATTTAAATTCAACTGCACTGAAAAAGAAAGAAAGAAAGAAAGAAATACATCCTTAACCATAGTAAGTTAATGGCAATTTAATTTTTTTATTTTTTATTTTTGTGAAATATCATTTGTTAACACTGCTTCATTTCAATTCAATCCGAAATGCTTTAGATCCATTATTTTTGCCAGTAAAAAAAACCTTCCACCAAAAAAACTTTTCAATAGTCTGTGAATGACTCACACCCATTAGCATTGTGAGTGACTGTACAGAGAGCAGCCCTGCTAAGTAATGACATGGCAATTATAAATAAATAGGCATTGAGGCTTGTAGGGAGAATGTGTCTTTGTCAGTTGGCTCCTAAGGACGGAGCAGAAGAATGAACCTGGGAAGTTCCCAGTCATTTAGCCTGCACTGAGGCAGCAGGGTGTTGTGGGTACCCACTTGTTCAGACACAGGCCCTAAAATAAGCATTTAGAGGTTTGGACCTCTTCATTGCCCGCTGAGGAGGACTGAGGTCAGCCCAGAGAGCCACTCTCAGGCCAAATTAATTTTCCTTTGTGCGCTAGCATAATATTGACAGGAAGGAGGACAATAAGGGCTCTTGGTTTGTGAGAGAGAGTGTGTAGGTGTGTGTGTGTGTATTTTTTGAGGAGAATGTGGTAGTGCTGAATGTGTGTGTGTGTGTGTGTGTGTGTGTGTGTGTGTTTTGCGTGGTTGCACTTCAGAAGACCCCTCTTAACCTCCCTGCCTGTTCCTCGTGGCAGAGCCTTCCATACACACATCCAAGGTCAGGCCAGGCTGAAAAGACGCCCTCAAAGATGGTCGCTCCGCTTAATTACAGCAAGA
>NW_027468587.1:21224724-21227224 GCF_046254945.1 Alosa pseudoharengus
ATACACACACATTCAGACACACACACACACACACACACACATGCACACACTCAAACACACACACACACACACACACACACACACACACACACACATTCAAGTGCCCAAATATAGCCACATGTACATATACAGACACACAAACATGCAAACACAGACAGTAAGTGTGTGTGGGAGAGAAATGTTCTGTATATGTTGGTGTCCTGTGTCCATTTTTGGAGTGTCTGCAAGTTTGGAAACTAGAGGGACAGCATCATTCTCTCTCTCTCTCTCTCCCTATCTCTCTCTCCCTCACCCTACCTCTCTCTGCATCCCTCCCTCCTTCCCTCCCCCCCCCCAAACACACATAATCATCACTGTTCCCACCACTGCCACCCCTATTGCTGTCACCTCGCACCTCCTCTTTGCCCCCCCCCTCCCACACACACACACACACATACACACACACACACACACACACACACACACACACACACACACACACACACACACAGCAGGGTGAAGTGGCACTTAAGAGTCAGTGTGTCTCTGCTTTGGCACATTGGCGCAGATGCCATGGTCAACCTCCATTGGAGGCCAACGTCGAGAACAGTGTGTGTGTGCCTAGAGGAGCCACTGCAAATTCAATATGGCTTTTGTTAACCAGACTGAAAGAGCGTGCGTGATCGCCATGCCCTCGATTCGCGGTTAGAAGCGATACAAATGACAGCAATAGTTATTAATGTAGCTCAGAGTTTTGAGACGAGTTGGCCAGAGAGAAGGGCAAGAGAAAGAGAGAGGAGGAGAGAAGGTCCTCTGTGGCTGTGAGAAAGAGTTGGCCTGGCAGGGCTGCAGATAATGATGCTGTCGGAGAGACAGGTGTGTGTGTGTGGGGGGGGGGGTAGTTGTGTGTGTGTGTGTGTGTGTGTATAGTTGTGTGTGTTGTGTGATGCAATGTCTGGGTGCCTTAAAGAGGTCATGAGAAAAAGCCTGAATGCACCCCCCACCTACCCCCCGACACACTCACAGCTCTCCCACAGCAAGATATGAAGACATCACAGATGCATCAGCTACAGACTACACTGGATTTTAATCACTTTACTGTATTTATCCAACCATACTGTAGATCATTTGGTTAAATGATTAGCCTATGCAGTTTGTTTATTATGTACTACAGTATGTGTTCCGATCCAATCAGAATGCCCGATGGCCTGGTTAACTTTATCTCTGCTCTGTATGGGTCGCAGTTATCGTATGCATGAATTAATTGCAGTCGTTTACACACACGGTGTGATCATTGACTCATACAATACAAACTTTCTACACATACTGGGGACATTTTTCTGACTAAGAAACATATTCGCCCTTGACAGATTGCTTTCCTACACTTTCTCTTTGTTGGCACATTGGCCACATTTACCCCCTCTTCTCAGCAGTTCTATTACATCCATTATACACAGCCTTACCAGACAGAAGAGGGAAAGAGGGAAAGAGAGAGAGATGCATTGTGGGGAAGGTCCATTCTTTCATTGCCGCTGATCAGTCTCTACATTCCCAGAGTAATCACGCCACAGTCACTCTCTGACAAGTGATCAGTGACAGAGGATGCGCTCAAAGACGTAGACCGTCTTTAAGGGCGGCCGAGATGAGGGGGAGGTGTGTGTGTGTGCGTGTGTGTGCGTGTGTGTGTGTGCGTGTGTGTGTGTGTGTGTCTGTGAGATGGGTTTGTGTGTGTACGGCGGGGGTAATCAGGCTCAGATTGAGAGACGGGAGAAATTGCCATGCAGATTCAGAGGCCATGAAGATGGAATCCCTGTTCCAATCCTCAGCTCTTTCTCCGTACCATCCCCCTACCCCTATCACACTCTCATTCTCTATCTACATCTCTCTGTCTTGCTTGCCCTGACTGTTTCTCTCTCTCTCACTCCCTCCTCTTTCTCTCTTTCTCCCTAGCTCTCCATTTTCTCTCTCTCTTTCTGTTTTTCATCTGCCTCCCCCGCACCCTCTCTCACCATCTCCATCTCTCCTATTTTTATTTTTCTTTCACGTTTTTGTCTCTCTCTCTCTCTCTCTGTCTCTCTCTCTCTCTCTCTCTTTCTGTCTGTTTCTCTCTCTCTCCCTCTCTATGTCCCTTCTTCCTTTTGCTAATTGGAGCCAGGTACCCCCAGATGAGGGCCCAGGATACAGTAACCTTGGTGGCAGAGCGGCTGCTCCCCTCCATGCGACTGGCTATTCATCAAACCCGGCATGGGGGGTTGGGGTGCGAGATGTGTGTGTGTGTGTGTGTGTGTGTGAATGTGTGTGTGTGTGTGTGTGTGTGTGTGTGTGTGTGTGTGTGTGTGTGGTGGGGTGGGGTTGAGGGGATGGGGATGGGGAGAGGGGGGGACTGGAGGAGAATATGCAGCCGGGAAATGAGCCGCCGAGACAGCCTCCCAAAAGGGTAACAAATCACCCCCTCGCCTTAATCCGCCGGGGGGACCCAGCTGACTGCATTAGTGGCCGACCGAGGGGCGCTTTGGAGAGG
>NW_027468587.1:21239724-21247224 GCF_046254945.1 Alosa pseudoharengus
CCAGTGCCAATCTATCTATCGCTCTGTCTAACACCCTCCTCTGCACTTCTTTTTTTTCTCTTTTTCTCTCTCCACTCTTTTTTTCTCACTCTCTTTCTCTCTCCCTGTATGAGGGCAATTCATTTAACATCATTGTAAAAGAGGACATAATAGGTCGTGTCCTGGGTCCTGCCTCTCTCTCTTTCTCTCTCTCTCTCGCTTGCCTCTTTCCATATCTCTCTTTCTCCTTATCTCTCTCTACTCTCTCCCTGTGTCTATCTCTCTCTCTCTCTCACTCTCACTCTCTCTCTCGTCCTCTCGTTTTGCCTCTGGGTTCACAAGCAGCAATTAGCTTCTCTCCCCCCGTGTGTCAGGAGGCGTAAGCGAGTGAGGAGAGGGAGGTGAGGGGGGTCACAGCGAATCCTCTCCTCCGCAAAGATGATTATGTCTTAACCCGCCGTTATTCAAAGGAGTTCGCCCCTGGGCATGAGGCTGCTCACAACGTGCTCACAACGAGACGCGACACCTCGACACACACACACACACACACACACACACA
This sequence comes from Alosa pseudoharengus, assembly GCF_046254945.1. NCBI lineage: Eukaryota > Metazoa > Chordata > Actinopteri > Clupeiformes > Clupeidae > Alosa > Alosa pseudoharengus. Next base: position 21,240,263 of record NW_027468587.1, read on the forward strand.
CACACACACACACACACACACACTTCCGCTCGTCCCAAGTTCTGTGTGTGTGTGTGTGTGTGTGTGTGTGTGCATGTGTGTTAGCAGTTGAGGTATGAAAGAGAATGAAAGGTGGAGTGGAAGAGAGAGAAAGGGAGAGAGAGAGGGGGGGAGAACAATATGTCAAGTGAAAGTTGTTCTCAGTGATTTTGCAGATGATTCAGTAGCACCCGAAGGAGTGCTCCTCGTTGGCCACACACTCTGTGTTCCTCAGTAAATGTAATCTACCCCTGAAATAAGGTATGTCCACTGGACAGCAACTGTACATTAAGACCATAAAGATATATTGTCAGTTCAACGTTCTACTCTATGAGATACGTATTCTAATCTACACTATCATGATCATTAGTCAGGGAAGGATTCACAGGAAATTTGAACCAAGCTCTTGCATATGGTATCATGGTATCATGTTTGCTTGTAGCCTATTTACATGAAATAGGTGACGAATACCCATAAACTGAACCATGGACCTATGAGTTAGACGTGTAGAATAGAAATGTACTATTACACATTGACATGGCTATTGACGCTCTCAGTGACACTGAATTATGTTACAGGATGTGTTTTTAGTGCTTTGGCCCAATATTTCCATTACAGCAACTCTGCTGCAGTGTATCAACTGGGGGTCTTCCGTTTTGCTGCTCTCTATCAAGGCATATGCAAAACGTAACCGAAGTTCACATTTTCTTCATGACTCCTCAAAGAAACACATGTCATTATCTTCATTCCTGCTGACCATTTCCATACGGCGTAAGCTCCCTCTCTCATATTCAGCAGTCACGGGCTTGCCGTATCTGGTCATTAATTCACTCTGAGGGTGATAAATACGAAGGGCCAAGCCACATGCCCACTCGTACTCCACAGACTACCTTCTAGTGGTGTGGAGAGACAGGAATCTCATTATTCTCCCACTACAGACACACACTTCATTTACAAATACTGTGCACATTCATAAAAGGACTTTAATATTGCATACAATCAGATATGGTGGTGATATAACCATACGGTTGTGATATCCTGCGCTTGGCTTCAAAGAGCCCTCTTTAAACATCAGCATTTAGCACTGTCAGACATCTAAGCGTTGCTGATGAATAGAATTAATCTTCCTTTTTGTCTTCTGAATAAACGATTTGTACAGACGTGCCGTAATTAAGCTCGGCAACAGCTGCAGCTGGTTACCGACACCTGATCTGCCTTTGAATTGTATCTTAATCAGCAATTATTAAATCACAACGCGCCAAAAAAAACGGTGACAGGCGACAGTCACTGGTGTCTCTCACCGATAGGTGGAGGGAAAAAAAAGAGGGAAAGAGAGAGATAGAGAGAGAGAAAGGAAAGAAAGAGGAGTGACATGGAACCCGAGAGATATTCATTCTCCGTGTCTTTCCTGAGGCTTATCCCCAGCTCTCTCATGGCGTCTTACCATTTTAAACCTTATTTGGTTTGCAAAAGTGAGACTAAGCCCCTACTCCTCTTTTTTGCCCATTCTCTCTTCCATTCTCCTCTTTTTTTTCCTCTCTCCTCCTTTTCTAATTCTCCCACTTCCTTTGACCATTTTTTTCCCGCGTTCTGCGGTGTCTAACCCGGAGATAAGGGTGTCGGAATAACTTTTGGGACGGTGGGTTTTGGGATCCAGGCGGGGGTCACAGAGGAGAGGGTGGTGGGGGTCAGTGCTGAAGGACAGTCAGAGTGTGTGTGTGTGTGTGTGTGTGTGTATTTTTTTGGCTTTGGGTGAAGAGGCTGTGGAGCTTCAAAGAGAAGCCAGGCTGGGCCCCAGAGTGAGGAGGTCCCTCTGGGAAGAGAGAGAGAGAGAGAGAGAGAGAGAGAGAGAGAGAGAGAGAGAGAGAGAAAGAGAGAGACAGAGACAGAGAGAGACAGAGTTCAAGTCCATCTCTGGAAGCACAGCCGCTCACTCCTTGGAGTGATAAAAAAAAAAAAAAATCCCGGAACCGCAGGCAGAGAATCGGACACCTCGGGGTCCCTGGTGACTGAAGGCCCTATCAAGCCCAACCTCCCCCCTACCCCAACTCCTTACCTTCCTTCCTTGTCCTTGGGCCGAGCTGGAGAAGGACAAGAAGAGAGAGTGAAAAGTTCAGCATATGGTGAGAAGTGTGCGTGTGTGTGTGTGTGTGTGTGTATACTGTATGTGTGTGTGTGTGTGTGTGTGAGTGTGTGTGTGTGTGTGTGTGTGTGTTTGCAATGTGTGTGTGTGTGTGTGTGTGTGTGTGTGTGTGTGTGAGTGAGGGCAAAAGTGATGGGAGAGTGGGGGGAGCTGCTGGTGTTTTAAATCGCCTGTGCAAACATACTGAGCCGTGCTCAAACACTTTGTCATCGATCGCTCTTCGTCTCTATCATCTGCCTCTCTCTGCTTCGCCCTGTCCCTCCCTTTTCTTCCTCCCTCCCTTCCTTTTCTTCCTCCCTCCCATATTCTCTATCTTCTTGATCTTTCTCTCTCTCTTTCTCCATTTTTCATTCTCTGTATCTTTCTCTCTCAATCATTCTCTGTGTAAACCTCTTGTTCTGTTTCTGTCTTTCACTTTCTCACTGCTCCTCTCTCTCTCTCTCGTTCTCTGTATCCCTCTCTTTTTACAGGCTGGATTAGCAGACTCACATCATGGGTGTCTGCAGTGATACTGTATGATGTACTGTAGAACAACAAAGCTTGACTAACGATGACAGGTCATCCATAATATTACACCATTATAGCCTTTGTGACATCACATATTATTACAGAGTTAGAGACACTCAACACATTCATATTAGAGGGACTCAACAAGAGTGCTCCTCTCGGAGATTAAAATATTTAAATACATAATTATTATTTTTTTATTTTATTAAATATATTTATTAGTTTTCACATTTACAACAAATAAAACATGGATCCACTGTGAAATATGTTGAAGAAAACAAATCAACAAACAAACACACTACAAACAAATAAACCAAAAACAACAAGCTCAATTACATACATACAACCAAAAGTTATATAAATAATAGGAAATCAGCTCTCTCTAATCAAGATCTTTTAGAGAATTCCTGATCATAATTAAACATTAATAAACAATAATTTGCACCTGTAAGCGATAATTATTATAAAGTGCTACAATGTATTTGTAAGTATATGTGAGAGTGTGTGTGGATGAATGTATGTGTGTGTTTTGTGAGAGTGTGTGTGGGTGCATGTGTGTGTGTGGATGGGTTGCATGGGCAGCTGTGGCCTACTGGTTAGCGCTTTGGACTTGTGACTGGAGGGTTGCTGGTTCGAACCCCGACCAGTAGGCACGGCTGAAGTGCCCTTGAGCAAGGCACCTAACCCCTCACTGCTCCTCGAGCGCCGCTGTTGTTGCAGGCAGCTCACTGCGCCGGGATTAGTGTGTGCTTCACCTCACTGTGTGTTTCACTAATTCACGGATTGGGATAAATGCAGAGACCAAATTTCCCTCACGGGATCAAAAGAGTATATATACTTATATATATTTTAACTAAAGCCAGAGTAAATGATCTCACTGATCATATTTCATAAAAGCATCTGCTACATGAATTGTACATGTAAAAAGTACAATACAATTTCACTTTTTTACAACTGCACAGCACTACACACTATCTAAAACACTAATGTAACAAACTGGTCATTTATGTGTAACAGAACATTGATATAAACCAAGTATTGTTTTATGAAATTAAGATGTAGTATCAATGTTTTGTAACTATTTTATACTCAAAGCATCACAGCTATATGTAACATCGTAGTTATAAGATCGTAATAAGAGAATCTCAAATGTGGCCATTTTTTGTGTTTGCCACTCTCCAGGCAGCCATTTTGTTTGCGTGGCTCTGTGATAGTGGCGGCCTCCCCTCTGTTCCACCACTGGTCCTCTCTCACACGCTGGACTCCAGTGGCGAAGCGTGGAGGGCAGACACGCGTAATGGCCTCCGTTCTCCCCCCATTACTCTCCCGTATGCGAGTGAGCACGCGCCGCGCCTCTATGCCTAACTGCTCCTCTGCATGGTAATTATTTTCCAGCCCAAAGGTTGCTGCAGGCAACGTCAGACCCAGCGTCAGGGACCACTGCAATAGGTGTAAGCTGCATTATTTATTTGTGTTGCAACCGATGCCGAGCACAGGATCCCCATGCCTCTCTCACACCCCCACCCACCCATCCACACACACACACATGCACCCACACACACTCTCACAAAACACACACATACATGCATCCACACACACTCGCACATATACTTACAAACACACACACACACACACATTTACTTGCAAACACACACACACACATACACACACACACACACACACACACACACAGTTACTTACAAACACACACACACAAACACACACACACTACGTTATCCGTGGAGACCAGTATGGTCACACACTCAATGTCACCTTTCGCGTTCAGCAAGGCAGGGGCCTAGACCACCTGCTCCATGCCAAGATAGTTCCGGAAAGGAAAAAAAAAAAAAAAAAGTAACTGGGCTCAAGGGCACCGAGGTGGCATTTACAAAAAAAAAAAAAGAAGAAGAATTAAGCAGAAACAGAAATCTGGGCAGTGATTTGAGGAGCTTGGACAATTGGGCCTCCTCGGCAAGGATCAGGGGCGTCCAGCGTGAGGATGTCTCACACATCACTGATGTGTTTGTTTGTCAGTGTGGGAGAGGGGAGCATATTTCCACTGTCACAGTGAGGGCTGAGGGTCACACTCACGCTGATATGACTACACAGGCCCTGATCTGATGGCACAGTCCAGCGTGGCGTGGCGTGGCGTGGTGTGGTGTGGTGTGGTGTGGTGTGGTGTGGTGTGGTGTGGCGTGGCGTGGCAGGACTGGATGTTGTGATGGAGGGTTAAGCACAGCAGAAGGGTCAGTGGTTCTACTAGCTGCCGGGGGACTGTTTGAGTGACTGCCACAGACTCCTCTCTTCTCTTCTTCCATATCCCTCTCTCCATTCCGCTACCCTTCTCTCTCTCTCTCTCCCCGACCACACTCTTTTTCCCCTCCTCTTCCCCCTCCATGTCCCTTTCCTCTCCTCTTTTCTCTTCTCTTCCCTTCTCTCACTCTCCCCATCAGCCACTCTGTCTTCTCCTCCTCACTCTCCTTCTCTCTCTCTCTCTACTCTCTCCATCCATCCATCCATTTTGTTCCAGGCCATGCCGTCGTTCCCCCATGACCTGTCAGATCACGGCCGTTGCCCCTGACTGAACCCCCCCCCCCCCCCCGCACACCGTGTGCCCCCCCCCCCCCACATTCCCCCCAACATTCTGACAGCCTGACCACTGTCCCTGTCAGCCCCGCTCACTGTCCCCCACACTCTGAGCAGATCCAACAGCAACAACATCAACAGCGTCGGCCTCGCTTCGCTCACGCACTCGCTCACAGTCTCGTGTGAGACATGGGCTCGCTCTTTCTCCCGACAAACACGCCTGACATGACAGCCAGCAGCAGAAGGAGCAAACTCATGTCAGACCCGTCCAATCAAAGTTCTCTGACCACAGAACCCAGAGAAGCCAATCAGCCATACTGTACATATACACCGAAACACACACACACACACACACACACACACAAACATTCAGCTACAATGCATGCAAACATTCATATGCACTTTAAATACTCTCTCTCTCTCATTCTTCCCTGAAAAATAGAAAGAGGGGGCAAGAGAGCAGGTAAAGAAAAGAAAGAGGAGAGAGAAAGAATGAGGGAGGAACGTAGAGATAGAGAGAGAAGAGGAGAAAGAGGCTCCTGTGGGTTGTGCTATCATTGCCATGCCCTGTGTAGAGAGAGATATGGACAGAGAGAAAGAGTGACAGAAATAGAGAGAGAGAGAGAGAGAGAGAGAGAGAGAAAGAAAGAAAGAAAGAGAAAGAAATTCAGAGACTTGTGTGTGCTGTGTTCTGTACGAAACACATGCTGAAGTCAGTGGACTACCCATCACTATAATCTGATTGTTTCCAATGAGTTGTATGCTAGTACTGTCTAGACCATTTTTTTTTCTTTTAGAGACATTAACCCATTCGCGCTGGATGCTGCATGACGCAACATTCTATCTCCCGCCTGATGCTGCATAGCGCAACATTGAATCTCCCGCTGGATGCTGCGTAGCGCAGCATGCTTTTTATTTCATGTTTCTAGGTGCTACAGAGGCTTAGATATTACATTTTGGTAGACGTTGACAATTTTTAATATGTTTTCAAAAAACCCTCACGAAATAAGGTTATTTAGTCTAGAATGCCATAGGATTCTATAGGCGTTTTTAGCAGGCCTTTTAGGAGTAAATGGGTTAAACACAAACCTCAGCTTCCATATCACCATAAGCTAATGGAGCAGCTGTTTGCTCTGCGTTCAAATCTTCTGTAGGGGGCTGAGGCAAGCCCAGTAATGGAAGGCGTGCTAGACACGCCCACAGCGGCAGCCCTACCCTTTCAGGCTCAGTCACCAGGGTCCCTTCACAGATACCCCCACCACAGACCTGGTCTGCTCAGGTCCGGCCAGGGCAGTCTCCTCCACCCCAGGACCGACCTTCTTGGATCCGACTGTGGTAGACTCCTCTGTAGACGTCTCAGAACCGCTTGTAGTCTAGTATTGTTTTTTATTATTATTTAAATAAATATCTTTTTTGTTTCTGTTAGTTTTTTTTGTTTATTAATTATTTATTTCATATTTTATTTACTTCATAATAGCAACTATTAAGGGTATTATTATCATTGTCCATATGAATTCATTCATGTGAATTAACGTTTGACAACACAAGTAATGTTGTCATATCCATAAAGCAGAGAGAGAGAGAGAGAGAGAGAGAGAGAGAGAGTGGTGTGGGAGTCTCTCTCATTGCCATGCTTACATGGAGAGTGAGAAAGAGATAGAAACATGGAGACTGAGAGATAGAAAGAAAGAAAGAGAGAGAGAGAGAG
>NW_027468587.1:21252224-21269724 GCF_046254945.1 Alosa pseudoharengus
TCCACTCTTCTCCTCTCTTCTCCTCTCCTCTCCCTGATCTATTCATTTATTTGTCTAAGTCTCTTTCCTGCCGTTTCTCTTCCTCCCAAAGCTGTTTCCCGCTCCCTCGCCTCTTGTTTATTATTTTGCATCAGTGGGGGGAGGCAGGGGAAACAGAGGACCCAGAAGCAGGTAGGTGGGTGTGATTGACACCTGGAGCTCCTGGAGGAGGAGGAGGTGGGGGGGGGGGGTCTTTCTGCTTGGCTACCCCTGACGGTGGTGCTCCAGAATGGGCTCACAGGAGTCAGGGGCTGGGGGGGGGGGGGTCAGGCCTGGGCGTATGGGGGAAGGAGCAGGGCTGGGCTGGGCTGGCCTGGGCTGGCACAGGCTTGTTTATCCAGGATGCAAAATAATAAACAGAGCGGCTGGTTGAGATGAATAAAATCCATTTGGACCCCCATCACTGATTAATACAGGAGAGGTGGCTTAAGGAGGAGGTCCATGGGGTCAGATCACCTCCTCAACCACAACACACACCTCTCCTCCGCTCTGTCTTTACTCCTCTTTATGCTGTCAGTCATCCCTCCTTCTCTCTCTCTCTTTCCATCACTCCTGTCTTTTTCCCTGTCCTCTCTCCCTCTCCATCTTCTCCATGGACCAATAGCTATGTGCTCATTAACCTGGTAAACACATTGTCCTGAGAGGGTGTGGGCATCAGGACCCAGATGCCAGCATGCCCACCACCCACAGATAACACGCAGGGCAGCCTCCCATAGACCAAGGCATCCAACAGATGCTTAGCAAGAAGAGACAGGTCACTCGTTTAACTCGGTAGGAAAACAATCAGGTAAATGCAACAAGGATACAACAGTGAAATAGAACAGACAAAACACAGACAAAAACTCCATTCACTCAGTTACAAAGACGAAGCCTGACTGAGAGTGTTGGGCTTGTTTTATAGCTGATTGATTGGCACTTGTCACTCAAAGTGCCATCCTGTTGACTGCACTGAAAACAGAGATGAGACTGCAGTGTGACTGTCTGTGTTGGTGTGTGTGTGTGTATGTGATTGCATATATTGTGTGTGTGTGTTTGTATTTATTTATGTGTGTGCTATGTGCGTGTGTGTGCGTGTGTGTGTGTGTGTGTGTGCATGTGTGTGTATTAGTGTGTGTGTGTGTGTGTGTGTGATTGCATATGTTGTGTGTGTGTGTGTGTGTGTGTGTGTTTGTATTTATTTATGTGTGTGCTATGTGTGTGTGTGTGTGTTTGTGCGTGCACACATATAAGCATTTGCGTATGCATGTGTCTGTGTAGGGAGGGTGGGTATTTGTCTCTGTTTACTTATACATTCACTTCAAACCTGGGAACAGACATGGGAGTATGGCTCACGACAGGGATCTAGAATGAGCTCCTCTTCACAAACACACATAAAGACTCCTCGAAACCCACCTGGCATCTTTGCAATTGTCTTTACCAACACACGCAAACACACACGCAAATCCAGCCATGCAAATGCATGGCCAATTACTGTAAACATGCATTGATGCTCAGGTGATAGCACTGTCCAGTTCTCTATGTATTCAAATGAAGATGCTTTTCTTTATAGCCCTGTGCTTAAACCAATACGCACATGAAGACACCAACACACATACATATTAAAATACATGAATCAATAAACCTACACTTGCGTACACACACACACACACACACACACACACAAACACAGTTCCAGTTTCTTTCTAAGGTCACCGTAACATTCATCTTCTTATATCATTCATGGAGAGCGTGACCTTCCACGGCCTTGGACTACACCATACACACACTCCTCCCATCATGCGTTGCCATCCCAATGGCGCTACTCCATTCCTGGCCACATCATCAGCATACACTACTTAGCATGCATCACCTAAAAGGGGCAACAACCCATTCAGGACTGCAGAGATCTTTTAAAAGCCTTTACAAAAAAGAGCAGGTTATTTAAAAAAAAAAAAAAAAAACGAAAATCGAGAAGGTTAAAAATGTGTCCAGCTCTGGGTAAGCACAGGGAGAGTGAAATCAGCTAGAGTAATGTAGGGGCCATCGAACGGGAAAACCACAATGGCTGGGTTGGAGAGCAGAGGTCTGGTTGCATGCCCATTACCATATGTTTGTCTATGCTGAGCAGGAGCCGGAGCTGGAGAAGGGGGCTGGGGTGAGCAGGCTGATGGAGGCCCTTAAATGAAGGCTCTGACCTTGAACAGGCCCACGGTCAGTTCATTAGAAGCCCGCTACTTATCTGCAATAACGTTGCCAAAATGAGTTGCTAGAGTGAGCGAGAGAGAGAGAGAGAGAGAGTGAGAGAGAGTAAGAGAGAGAGAGAGGGAGGGAGGGAGAGAGAGAGAGAGACCTGGCCAAAGTTGATGTTGTCTGCATAGTAGCAGAGGATGTACAAAAAAGAAAGAACAGAAACAAGTGGTCATCTCTGTAATTACACTTACACTACTACCACTTTATTATCATAAGTACACACACACATAGACACATGCACACACACGCGCGCACACACACACACACACACACACACACGCACGCACACACACACACACACACACACACACACACACACACACACACACACACACACACATGCATTGAATAATAACCAAAAACATGGAAAATGACCACACTTATTGTATATATGCATATCCAAGATACAGATGCAAAACGGTGAATATGCATATGTGTGTGTGTGTGTGTGTGTGTGTGTGTGTGTGTGTGTGTGTGTGTGTTTGTGCATATGTGTGTGTGTGTGCGTGTGTGTGTGTGTGTGTGTGTGTTCATGGGGGGGGGGGGGTAAATAAATGAATAAATCAGAAAAAAGAGCAGGGAGAAGAGACAGTGTTTGGTCGATAGTGTCAAAAGCGGATGACAGATCTAAAAGAATGAATATTGATCGCTCAGAGGCTCATCGCCACGGCGACCTGTGGGAGGTCAGGGTGTGTAATTAGAAGACTGCTGGAGCAGCAGCGCATCTCCTAAAAGTGTGTGTGTGTGTGTGTGTGTACATGAGAGTCTACATGTGAGTGTGCAGGTAGTAATTAGAACAGCTGGACATTCATTGGCTCATACCCAGAAAAAAAGGAATGTGTGTGTGTGTGTGTATATGTGTGTGTGTGTGTGTGTAGTTTATAATTAGAACAGGTGGACAGGCATTGGCTCATTTCCAGTAAAGCTGAGTGGGTGAGAGAGTGTTTGTAGTGTACATAGGTATGTATCTGTGCTCATGCCTCTGACTGGGTCTGTATGTCTGCTTCTGTGTGAAATTCCCAGTTATAAATCATCTGCTTCGTTTTATTATCTGAGGAATTCTGTGGTTGAAAATGAATTTCAATTGGCTTCAATGAAACCCTGAGAATCTATAAATCTCAGAATGTATGCTTTCTGCTTTGTGCTTTCTATGCAATGCAACTGTGTATCAGCTTGGACAAGAAAAGGCAGAGATTTGTGATTGACTATGAAGTATGTGGCCTAAATGGTCTTGGACACAGGGCCTTTGAATCCGCTTGTATGAACATTTTTATGGGAGAAAGCTCTCACTTCTGCAATGACTGACTGCTGTGTCACAACTGAGTTTCATTTGAACCTCTGTTATAGATACATCCACACATCTATCTCTCCCTCTCTCTTTCCTATTCTCTCTTTCTCTGACATACACAGAAGAACACACCTGCTCTTTCAAACACACACATTATTTCTCTGGCTAGTGGTGTGTACAGTTATTTGTGCGTGCGCGTGTGTGTGTGTGTGTGTGTGTGTGTTTGTGTCTGTGTGTGTGTTAGTGTATGTCTGTGTGTATGTGTGTGTGTGTGTGTGTGTATGTGTGTGTGTGAGAGAGAGAGAGAGAAAGAGAGAGAGATAGCGAGAGAGAGAGAGAGAGAGAGAGAGAGAGAGAGAGAGAGAGAAAGTGAGAGTGTGAGAGAGTGAGTAAGTGTGTGTTTGAGTATAGTGTGGGAGTAATATCAGTTTCAGTGGCGTTATCCTGGGAGAGGCCATGTCTTCTTTTAGTGCTCTTACACCACAGTATATGGCATTCTGACAGGAAACAAGTAGCTGCTATCCCACCCCCAACACTCTCTCTCTCTCTCTCTCTCTATTCTGCTTCATGTCTCCCTCTCTCTTTATCCTTGCTTCCCTGTCTTTCTCAGTCCCTTCCCTCACTCTATCTGTCTCTCTTTTGGTCTCACTCTCATTCACTCACTCGCTCACTCACACACTTATTTACTCATTCTGTCACACACTCATTCACTCACACTCACCTTTTGGCCTTTCTTCTCCTTTTCAGTTCTCATTCTTTGTCCTCCACCCCCCCCTCTCTCTCTCTATGTAAGTCTGTCACACAAACACATCTTACGGCCTTTACAAGTGCCAGAATCAGACACAGATAGGTGCACTTTGAGGTGTGGTTTCAAACACACAAAAGTACACACACAGACATACATAAACACACACATTCAGCCATAAATTTGCGCACACACACACACACACGCACGCACGCACGCACGCACACACACGCACGCACACACACACACGCACACACACACACACACACACACGGCGGTGTGGCTGTCCCCCAGTCCCCGCCCCAGGGACATCTCATGGTAACATGAACTCAGGATGAACCCCCTCCAAACATAAATAACATCTCTCCTCTCTCCTTCTCCCTCCCCTCTCTCCTCCCTCGTTCATTCTCCTCCTCCCTCTGTCTCCCTCGCTCCCTTTATCCATCTCTGTGGTCGCTTTGCAACCTTGTTTTATTGCTATGCAAGAGACCATCATAAACAAGTGTACTTGCAGTCACACATCAGGTGACACACAGACAGACTCACACACACTCAAACACACACACACAGACACACACAGAGAGAGAGAGAGACTTCAGATACTCTGAAGATGAGACACAAAAGATCAAATGACAGAAGACATAACACACTACAACAAAGCAACTTTTCTCAACATATCACAGTGACCGCAGACAAGACCAGGGTGTGGAACCAAAAGAAGAAAGACAGAGAGATAGAGAGAGAGAGAGAGAGAAAGTGAAATCTCCCTGCCCTTCTCTCCCTCTCTCTCTTCCTCACTCCTTCCCTCTCCACAGGACAGCTGGTGTCAGCAGGCTCTCCCAGCCAATGCCATCACTGACCTTCGTCTAAGGATAAAGCCCTTTCCCCAATCTATGCCTTTCTTCAGCCATTAGATACCCCCCCCCCCCCGCTTGTCCTGCCCCCCCCTGTTTACCCCCTGCTCAACAATACATCGGGCTAAGACTTCCTGTTAGCACACAATGCATTTATTGATAGGCCTTTCCCATTAGCGGTGTTTACCTGTCAGCTCAGCCCGCTCTAATGAGCGAAGCTCGGATAGGAATAATGAGCAGGACCGCTAACGACTAATGGGTGTTTACAGCCAATGCTGTCGCTAAAGCTAACGGTAACACGACCCCCACCACCGCCGCTATCATCGCCGCCCGCCACCACAGAAGCCATTGGTCCTAATGCCACGGATGCGGCCACAGTCTCAGTCACGGTCATTGTCACTGCCCAGATAGGAGTTAGGACAAGAATGATCTGGCCCTGGCAACGGGCTGTCTTTCCCAAAATTATTGTTCAACTAGAAACAAACTCAGAGAGCACAGGGCTTTGCCAAGGTCAAATGCCCTATCTGGCAATATTATGAAAGTGAAAAACAATTCCTGGAGCCGCCCTGTGATTTGGATCGACTCCAAAATGGACTTTCCTGGTCCATGCTGCTTACACCCCTCAGAAAGTTTCACGAAATTCAGCCTGGCAGTTTTTGTCTTGATGACAGACAAGCAAACACATGGACAAACAAACCCATCTAAAAGCATAACTCCTTATCATCACCAAAGGATCCAGAGTCTTCCATTACGGTAACAGATCATTTTGGACTGTTTTTCTCCTACTTGTGAGGGTGGTTGTTAAAGGAGAAATCAGGCCAATTTTTACATGGATCTTGATCGCTAGACGTCGCCGAGTACTGTCGATAGGAAGAAAAAAAACGACCACAATCGATGCTACCGAACTGGAGTAGCTGCAGCTTCTCATTGCCAGCCACCCTGAGAAGTCAAAGGCGATTCAAAACGAGCCAGAAAAGTCGAGACAGGACCAATCGTCAAAATGTCGGTGTCCACCACTCTAGTTCATCCAAAACAAACCAGAAAAGGGCCTTAAAGTGCTAAAACCCGGAATTTTCCTTTAATTGAACTTCAAAATGAAAAGAGGGGGGAAAAATGCATCTGCATATATCTGCACTATGTATAATAGTACTGAGATGTGAACATATGAGGCTTAGGCTACTCAAGATGTCTAACATAATACCAGCTCTTTGCCAGTTGTGAGTGTCCCACAGTGCATGCTGCCTATACTAAAGTGTTTTGGGGTATCATTGAAGAAGAAATTTTAAGATGAGAAAGAGATCGAGAAAAAATAGTTGGGAAATAAATACTACAGGCCCTATGACTAATGTTGATGCATCACAAATTGATTTGGCTAGGCTACATGTTCCTTACTATGCTCCATTTTCATTTAATAAAAGAAAACTATCAGACAAATGAAATCAGAAACTAACTCACTACACAGGGTGAGTTCAGTATCCTTGTGAACCCAGTGAGGATGATGAGCAAAGAGATGCACTTCAGCGACCAGGGGTGGAGTGGCAATCGGGACGGTCGGGAGTTTTCCCGGTGGGCCGGCCGAGGTGCGGGCCGGCCCATAGAGCTTTTAACGCGGCCATGAGTCGTACATGAGAAATACATACAGTATAGAATTTTCTGCGAAAATCTCCGAGACCTACAATTCAAAGTTCTAGGAAGTCCAACCAATATTTATACCACTCGCTCACTGTCTATATGTCATTCATGGTTACCTTGCACACTCATCTCTCCCATGCTGATTCTTGTGAAGGCTAGCCTTAATTTTTTATCTTAATTCATTTGTGTCTTATTCAGGCGTTCTTTCATGGTCACCAATAAAAAAAATAATGACAATTTAATTTGTTTGTTTGTTAGGCTAGGCTAGAATGGAGCAAAGCCTCCTGGGAATGGGTAATGTGTATCTGGTTTATCCAATGAACCGATTGCAGGTCAAGTCTATTTACAGAAATGTAGGGGGACAAATGAGCGTCTAATGGCATGACCCTACAAGCGATCAAGTTCGAGGAAAACTTGTCTATGGGAAAACTACAGGATTTTTGACAGTCGATGGATTTGCGTGGTTGCTTGCTGTTTTACACATGGATGGAAGGCAGAGAGAAAGGTTAGCGGAGCTAAAGCATTGACATTATTGCTAGGCAGAAACTAGCACAAGCTAGTCTTATGTTGATATGCCTAGCCCTAGCCTATGATGTCACGGACAGAAGACGACCCAAGAGCGCAAGTTCAAATTCAGAGTCTTTTTATTGAAGGGTTCAGGGGGGGAAGAGGAGTGAGAGAATCGTGAGGTCTTGGAGGTTCCGGTTCCAGGGGTGCTAGGAGTGCCAGGGGTGTCAGGGGTTCCAGTCCAAGGTACTGAGTGTGTGTGTCCCCCAGTGATCGAGCGGCGTCTCGGGCTGAGGGTGGTGACGCGTCTGGGCTCACTCGTCTGGTGGTCGGAGGCCTGGGGGAACACACACACAACAGCAAGATGAACAGCAGGCAGTAGTACAGACCAGGGCTAGGCACTAAACGTGGTGAGAGACAGAAGGCAGATTCGAGTTACCGGGGGGGCTGAAGATCGGAGAGTAATCGAGAAGATCCGGAAGGCAGGTCGGGATAACCGGGGCAGTAGAACAGGGAGGCAGTCAAGAATGGATCCGAATCACAGGTAGGAGTCAGAGAGTAGACAGACAGGCAGGTTACTGGTCCAGGTTTGAAGACGATCTGACAGGGCTTGGCTGAAAAACAGGGCTTTATATACTGGGAGAGGTTAGTGGAGAAATGCAGTGCAGCTGGCAGAGTAATTAGAGCAGAGTGGGGCAGAGCCAGGTGGAGCTCGTTAGGCAGAGTAGAGAGAGAGTGAGCAGAGTGGCAGAGAATTGAATTCAATTAAGGTTGTTACCAGGGAGAGAGAATGCTCATGACAGGACCCCCCCCCTAAGGGACGGCCCCAGAAGTCCCAAGAACAACATCATGCCGGGAGGGTGGAGGGGAGCAGGCGGCGGGTCAGAACTCCTCCGAGCGGTCCGAGTGAACCTCCTCATCCTCAGAAGGAGCTGGAGGGTCACGGTCGGGAGACAGGACAGGTACTGAGACAGGATCAGGGTCAGGCACAGGACAGGAAGCCGGGCGGGCAGGACGGCTAGGGACCCCTCTGGGACGGCCCCTACGGATTGCAGGCTGATCAGGATGTAGTCGGTGGAAGTCAGTGATGAGGGTCCGGTCCACTATCCTCCTGGCCGGGATCCAGGTCCTCTCCTCCGGACCATATCCCTCCCAGTCAACGAGGTACTGGAGACCCCTACCCCGTCGCCTAGAGCGGAGCAGCCGCCGGACGGTGAAGACCGGACCGCCATCTAAGAGGCGCGGAGGAGGCGGCGGCGGAGATGCAGGGACCAGGGGACTTTCATGGACCGGCTTGACCTTGGAGACGTGGAAGGTGGGATGGACCCGCATGGAAGTGGGCAACTGAAGCCGAACCGCCGTTGGACTGATGACTTTCTGCACAGGAAAAGGACCAATGAAGCGAGGGGCCAGCTTTCGTGATTCAACCCGCAGCGGCAGATCCCGGGCAGACAGCCAGACCTTCTGACCAACCCGGTAAGTAGGTGCTGGGGCCCTCCGTCGGTTGGCACCGACGGCGTAGCTGGTTCCAGACTTCAGGAGCATAGTGCGAGCCTGGGCCCAAGTGCGGCGGCAGCGGCGGGCATACGCAAGAGCAGACGGACAGGTGGCATCCGCCTCCTGGCTGGTAAACAGTGGGGGTTGATACCCGTAGACACACTGAAAGGGGGAGAGCCCGGTGGCGGAACTGGTGAGTGAATTATGGGCATATTCCACCCAGAGCAGGTGTTGAGCCCAGGCCCGGGGATTTTGGGAGGCCACGCACCTCAGTGCCTTCTCCAGCTCCTGGTTCATGCGTTCAGTTTGGCCGTTTGACTGCGGGTGGAATCCAGATGATAGGCTGGCGGTGGCCCCAAGGAGATGACAGAACTCCTTCCAAAAGGTTGCTGAGAATTGCGGCCCCCGGTCTGACACTATATCCTGGGGTAGGCCATGGATACGAAACACATGTTCCAGGACCACCTGGGCGGTCTCCTTAGCAGAGGGTAGTTTAGGAAGAGGCACGAAGTGGGTCATCTTACTAAAGCGGTCAACAATGGTAAGGATGACTGTGTGTCCGTCAGAGGGCGGAAGACCCGTAACAAAGTCCAGTGAAACGTGGGACCAGGGCCGCTTGGGTACGAGTAGGGGTTGCAGCAACCCAGCAGGAGGCTGGTTGGGGGTCTTGTTTCGGTTACAAGTGGGACAAGCTCGGATGAATTCTTGGACATCCTGTCTCATCCGCCGCCACCAGAACCGCTGGCGGACCAGATGAAGGGTGCGAGTGATGCCGGGATGACAGGCCAGACGGGATTCGTGCCCCCACTGAATCACAGGTGACCTGAGGTTTGCTGGAACAAACAGACGGTTGGGGGCGCTGGTGCTTGGGCCTGGCTGGTTCCGAAGCGCCTCCATGACCTGCTTCTCGATCTCCCAGGTGAGGGCCGCTACGACAAAGTGGCTGGGAAGAATGGGGGCGGGCATGGCGGTGGTCTCGTCCTTCTGAAACATCCGGGAAAGGGCATCAGGTTTGATGTTGCGAGATCCCGGGCGGTAGGAGAGCGTGAAATTGAAGCGGGTAAAGAACAGAGACCACCGCTGTTGACGGGAGTTCAGCCTCCTGGCTGTTTGGATATACTCCAGGTTTTTGTGGTCTGTCCACACTACGAATGGTTCCTTTGACCCCTCTAACCAGTGCCGCCATTCTTCAAGGGCGAGCTTGACGGCCAGCAGCTCGCGGTTCCCAATGTCGTAGTTGCATTCGGCTGGGGTTAGCCGACGGGAGTAGAAGGCACAGGGGTGCATCTTGCCATCCTCGGCTGTTCTCTGAGAAAGCACTGCACCCACTCCCACGTCCGAAGCATCTACCTCCACCACAAACTGCCTTGCTGCATCTGGCATCTGGAGGATGGGAGCGGAAGTGAAACGTGTCTTGAGGCTATTGAAGGCCTTATCAGCAGCTGCTGTCCATTGGTACGGTTGTTTAGTGCTGGTTAGCGCCGTGAGTGGTGCAGCCACTGTGCTATAGTTTCGGATGAACCTCCTATAAAAGTTCGCAAAGCCCAGGAACTGTTGCAACTTTTTCCGAGACTCAGGGACTGGCCAGGACGTGACAGCCGACACCTTCGTGAGATCCATCTGAATGCTGCCCTCGTTCACCACATACCCCAGGAATGAAACGGTCTTGGCATGGAACTCGCACTTCTCTGCCTTCACGAAAAGAGAGTTCTCCAGCAGGCGGCGCAGGACCAACTGGACATGGTGCGTGTGTTCTGACAGAGTCTTTGAGAATATTAAAATATCGTCAAGGTACACAAAAACGAATGTATTTAGCATGTCCCTGAGGATATCATTCACTAGGGCTTGAAAAACTGCTGGGGCATTGGTGAGGCCAAATGGCATGACGAGGTATTCATAGTGGCCGGTTGATGTGTTGAACGCAGTCTTCCACTCGTCTCCCTCTCTCACCCGCACTAGATGGTAGGCATTGCGAAGGTCCAGCTTCGTGAATACGGTGGCTCCCTGCAGCAGTTCGAAGGCAGACGAAAGTAAGGGCAGTGGGTAGCGATTCTTAACCGTGATGTCGTTCAGACCCCGGTAATCTATGCATGGACGAAGAGAACCGTCCTTCTTACCGACGAAGAAGAATCCCGCTCCTGCGGGGGAAGAAGACGGTCTGATTATCCCGGCGGCAAGAGAGTCATTAATGTAGTCTTCCATGGCCTTTCTTTCCGGGGCTGACAGTGAATAAAGACGACCCTTGGGAGGTGCTGTGCCAGGCAGGAGATCAATCGCGCAGTCATAGGGTCTGTGTGGGGGTAGAGATGTCGCCTTGGATTTGTTGAACACCTCTTTCAGGCTGTGGTAACAGGTCGGAACATTGGATATGTCGGGGGTAGCGCCAGATCTCTCCCGGTGAACGGGCAGGGTGGCCCCCCTTAAACAGGTCTGGTGACAACTCCTTCCCCACGCACGGACTGTTCCTGTCTCCCAGTCGATGTGGGGGTTGTGCTGACGGAGCCACGGGTATCCGAGAATGAGTGGTTGGCCAGGTGAGTGTAGGAGGTGAAACTGGATGGACTCCTGGTGGTTTCCTGACAGCAGAATTGTCACAGGGGCTGAGATGTGAGTGACCGTGCCCAGATGATGTCCATCCAGGGCTCGTGCAGGAATGGGTTGTGTCAGTTGATGATGGTTCACGTCCAGTTGCCGTGCAAGCTCAGGGTCCATGATGTTTGCTTCGGCTCCAGAATCCACAAGGGCGGCCAATGTATGAGTCGTGTCGGAAAGCTGAAGGCGGAGATGAAGCAGGGGTTTTCGGATGGAGGGAGACTGAAGATTTGTTGAGCTCACCCGGATCTCCCCTACACCTGGTGAGCTGCGGCTTTTGCCGGACAGGTGGCGACACGGTGATTTTCACCACCACAGTAGAGGCAAAGGTTGGAGGTTAGACGGCGCCGACGCTCCTCGGGAGTCAGAGAGGCACGGCCAATCTCCATGGCCTCAGGCTGATTGAGTTGGCCTTGGGACTTGACAGGCAGGGGCTGGACAGAGGAGGTATCGACCCGAGTGCGGATGGCAGGTTGACTGAGACGCCCCTTCTCCCTCCTCCGGGTCTGTATACGGCGGTCAATGCGGACGGCAAGGTCAATGGCGGCATCAAGCGTTAAGGGCGGGTCATGAGAAACAAGCTCGTCTTTGATATAGTCCGCCAAGCTGTGGAGGAAGGCTTGCACCAGTGCCTCTGAGTTAAACGAGCTTTGACTGGCCAGGGTACGAAAGTCAATGGAGAAGTCTGCCACTGTCCGATTGCCCTGACGGATGGTGAGCAGAGCTTGTGACGCTTCGGCTGTTGGCGAGCCTAGATCAAAGACCTTTAACATCTCCTCCTCAAAGGCACTGAAGGAGACACAGGCTGGGGTTTGCCGGTCGAATTCCGCCGTTCCCCACAACCGAGCTCGGCCGGTGAGATGGGTGATGACATACCCCACCTTGGCTCCCTCCGTTGAGAAGGTCCTGGGCTGTAGTGCGAACTGGATTCGGCAGCTGCTCAAGAATGGTCTTACTTGCTTTTGGTTTCCATCGAAACGTTCCGGGTTCCCAATCTTTGGTTCAGGAGCGTGGGGATCTGGTGGCAGCACTGCCGGTGGTACAGGAACAGAAGAACCAGGGGTGGGTGCAGGTGGAGTAGCCGGGTTTGAGAGTAGTTGCAGGGCTTGGGCTAGCAGTTGTTGCTGCAGTTGGAACTGTTGCTGTTGTAGCTGAAACTGTTGCTGCTGCTGTTGAAGCTGTTGCTGTTGCTGCTGGATCTGTTGTTGCTGCTGGTTGGATTGCTGTTGTTGTTGGTTGCCTAGCTGGAGAAGGGAAGCGATGTCGCCAGCCATCCGATTGATGTCTCCCTCAGTGCGTTCCAGTCGCTGTAGGGCAGACATCTCGGGCTCTTCCTCCATAGTGGTCAGGGAGTGCGCTGGGTCCATGATGGTCAGATCGTTCTGTCACGGACAGAAGACGACCCAAGAGCGCAAGTTCAAATTCAGAGTCTTTTTATTGAAGGGTTCAGGGGGGGAAGAGGAGTGAGAGAATCGTGAGGTCTTGGAGGTTCCGGTTCCAGGGGTGCTAGGAGTGCCAGGGGTGTCAGGGGTTCCAGTCCAAGGTACTGAGTGTGTGTGTCCCCCAGTGATCGAGCGGCGTCTCGGGCTGAGGGTGGTGACGCGTCTGGGCTCACTCGTCTGGTGGTCGGAGGCCTGGGGGAACACACACACAACAGCAAGATGAACAGCAGGCAGTAGTACAGACCAGGGCTAGGCACTAAACGTGGTGAGAGACAGAAGGCAGATTCGAGTTACCGGGGGGGCTGAAGATCGGAGAGTAATCGAGAAGATCCGGAAGGCAGGTCGGGATAACCGGGGCAGTAGAACAGGGAGGCAGTCAAGAATGGATCCGAATCACAGGTAGGAGTCAGAGAGTAGACAGACAGGCAGGTTACTGGTCCAGGTTTGAAGACGATCTGACAGGGCTTGGCTGAAAAACAGGGCTTTATATACTGGGAGAGGTTAGTGGAGAAATGCAGTGCAGCTGGCAGAGTAATTAGAGCAGAGTGGGGCAGAGCCAGGTGGAGCTCGTTAGGCAGAGTAGAGAGAGAGTGAGCAGAGTGGCAGAGAATTGAATTCAATTAAGGTTGTTACCAGGGAGAGAGAATGCTCATGACATATGACTAATTAATGGGCCACTCAGGCTGATAAATGGTTTGTGGAACTCGTTGGAACTGTCTATATGTAAGCATTTATAGGCCTACTTTAATCTACCTATACAAAATGCCTGGTTTTTCAATTATTTAATTACCTGTGTTATTAGGTTGACATTGTCTGTAGGCTAGGCCTTTTTTAAATTTATACAGGCAACTATTGGAGTGCTATGATAGGCTACCCAGATATGTCCTTACATGATGCTTGAAATTTCCATCCACCCACAAAGCTGTTTTTATACTGCACTTAAATATCTAGCTCCTTACACATTTATTGAAAGTGCCTAGTTTGTGGTTGATAGGCTTGTTGTATTGCATTAGCACTACAGTTCCTTTCTCCAAATGTAGCCTATACATAGCCTATTAGTATTTTAAATTGACATATATTTTGTTTGTGCTACTGATGTGTGTGCGTGTTTGGGGGGGGGTCAGAATTTTCCCGGTGGATTTTAGTGCCCCACTCCGCCCCTGTCAGCGACTTACAGAATGTCTGCGCATCGGTTCCATGAGCTGCTCCATCGGAACCAGTGTTTCATTCACTACAAATGAACTCAACGAAACCCAGGAAGTTTGTGAGAGGCATAGTTATCCGGGAGCAGCCAGACATCGGTTGCTGCTAGTTGCAAAATATTGTGTGTGTGTGTGAGAGAGAGAGAGATAGATAGAGAGAGAGAGAGAGAGAG
Source organism: Alosa pseudoharengus (assembly GCF_046254945.1). Classification (NCBI taxonomy): domain Eukaryota; kingdom Metazoa; phylum Chordata; class Actinopteri; order Clupeiformes; family Clupeidae; genus Alosa; species Alosa pseudoharengus. The sequence goes on from NW_027468587.1 coordinate 21,266,425, forward strand.
AGAGAGAGCTGCACTGAAGAACTCCAAGTTACTCCGAGAACTCCAAGTGATCAACAGCTACCTCGGCAACCATAAAAGCTGGTGCTTAGGTCAGGCTAGGGTACCACACACATTTTCTGTCATAGTCTGTGGCATAGTCTGTGGACCCCTGGGAATAGCTTGGCCCACCCCATGTGTAAAAGTCGAGCTCCGCCACTGTACACGGCTCTGGTGCTCCAGTGACATCACATCCTGCGTGCACAGTGACAAGGGGAGATTGACAAGAGAAATGGTAACTTTGAAGATAAACTTCCAATCAATTATTAGAATGAGGGAGTGCATGTAATTTAATTAGAGACTGAAGGACCCTCTTTTGAAGTGGGCCTAGAAGAGGTTGTTTTGACTGTGTCTAAGATATTGTCCATAAGCAGCAAAAAAATCCTTTAAATTGAAGATGTTTGCTTTAAAATGCTGTGTTCTGTTGATCATTGTGTTATCTGTTGTGAGAAATGTTACTGTCTGGAAAAAAACGTAATTTAATTTAGCTTTAATGATGTGTTATGTGGAGATTACAGAACTGATAGCTAGATATAAAATGTTTGTGTGTGTGTGTGTGTGTGTGTGTGTGTGTGTGTGTGTGCAAAACAAGAAACTGATATTTATTCCTCCATAGCAATATAAACCTAGGAGGCAATCAAGTTGTGCTGTTATTAAATTATTATGGTTACTAAAGAAATCTTATCAGGCAAGGATTAACCATGAATATATAAGTGGTAGAGACCCTGCTATCGATACAGACCGTACCCCTCCGCCTCTATGCATTCCTCTCTCCCTTCCTCCATCCCTCTCTCTTCTACCCCCTCTCCCCCTGGGTACACACAGATTTATGCTTAAAAGCCACAGCCAATCAATAATGAGTTACAGATACTGCTGCTGGCCAATACACACACGCACACGCACACACACACACACACACACACTCACACACACGCACACACACACACACGCACACGCATGCACACACGCACACACACACACACACACACACACACACACACACACACACACACGGGGAGCTGTGTTTGCCTCCTACACAGAGGAGTGTTTGCTCCCTGACTCTGACCATGGCCGAGGTCTCTATAAGGCCCCTGACACTATTGCCATGACCACTGTCATGTTGTCTCGTTTCGACTGGGAAACTGTGCAGGTAGTCACAACAGCATCGCACACATACTGTATGCCCTATCAAAATGATTTAATTACTGTACAATCAACACAAAATGCAGGAAATGCATAATATCAGTGTTTTTATCAGTGTATGACCTACTGTATGGCCTCAGATCTAGATTGAAATATCCCTCCTGCAACACCTCCCCATAGGATATACCTGCTATTTATCTTCCCATATATTCTAGATTTGATCCACATCTCACTCATATGACAGTCCATGCAACATTAGCTGCTACCTGGCCCCCCTCTGTCCATGTACAGGCTCCGCAGCACTGTCTCTCTGTGATGCCCACTGCCCACTGGCCCAGCCTTCACTCAGTCGCAGACATCTATCCCACTAATTACAGAAAGATGAAAAGATAAAGAAGACTTGTTGGTTGGACGGAGTTGGAGTCGCGAGGCACAATTAGATCGCTGGTCTCTGGCGGCTCGTTGGATCTCTATTAAGGGGGTGGGTGGAGGCGGGGGTTGCTCATCGTAATGATGCTGTTCTTTAATTACTTCGAGGAGTAAACTGTCCTCAGTAAACCACCCTGATGAATGAGCCCAGTGCACTGGCCAGCGTGTGTTGGTACACGGATACAACAACAGTAGGCTAGTCCAGAGAGGAGAGGAGGAGAAGGAGGACAGCAAGAGAGGAGAGGCTAGGATGCTGAAACAGGGCAGCTCCACTAGCCAATCGGAGGAGAGAGGGACAATGCAAGAAAGAGAACAATGTAAGAAAGAAAGGATGTTTCTTTTGTTAATGCAGCATTCAGTCTTTATTTCAGTAAAAAGCAATAATGAAACATGTGAAATACACTCCACATTCAGTGGTCTAAACCACCAGCATCTAAAAGCCATATTGTTTCAAAGTGTCTCATACATGCAAATGAATTAGGCTTCTAATGCAAACAGATCTGGCAACCTTTGGTTTTTCTATATGGTCACTTTCTTTTTGGGCAACTGCCTTTCTGTAAACAATGTGGGCGCTAATTGAGTTTCGGTGGCTGTCTGTCAGGGACGGTTCCGCCCAGGCTACATATCCTACTGGAGAGTGGGGAGGACATGAGGGAGGAGTAGAGGATTAGCCTGGGAACACACAGACCCTCACAATTGGACAATTGTGACATTAAACTCTTACCAAAATTGTTCAAAAATTGTAGCAATCTTGTAAACGAATGTTTTAAAAGCAGTTGTTTAGGGCAATTCCATGCAAAACTGTCACATCCATAACGCCAACACAATGCCATGGCATTATGGATGTGACAGTTTTGCGTGGAATTGCCCTTTACTCAATTCCAAAGAAATACACGTCCATGCCATATTCGCGATTGTATTTGCGTGCCCGTGTTTTAGGGACGTTGGAAATGGGCTTCAATGGCCTCTTGGCCAGGCGGACCTGCAGAGCTAATCCCAAATTTGCCAAAAGTTCATATGGCTCCCAGAGGACAGCAGAGAAGAAGAAAAGACAACCCTTATTATCCTTTTTTAAGAAAGATGAGTAGAGGAGCAGAGAGGCCTACACACTTCATTACCATTCCACCTGGCCCAGGTAACTCAGATGTAACTAGGAGACTATAGCTTCATGCTTCATGTGACTACCTACCTTTTTTATTTATTTTTTCAATCACACATATTGTTTTATGATTCTGTGTTATTTTATGTTCTGCTGTTTAATTAAATGTTTTATCAATAGTTTTTACATATATACTGTTTATACATTGCATGCTTTGGCAACACTTTCTTTGTGAATGGTCATGCCAATAAAGCTTTTTTGAATTAGACAGAGACAAATTTCTTATTCCCTATTAAGAGAAGATGTACCACTCAAAATGGTTTGTCAGACTGGTGTCCTCTCCTGTTTACACGGGTCTCCGTGCTTAAGTCTCATCTTCCCTTGCGCCACACGCCGCGAACAGACAAACAAATGTACATATTCACTGTCATTAATTATGAGCTTTCCCGTGCCCAGTGTTTGGCCCCTGCATTAATCTCCCTCCGTTCCTACCCCCAAGTTATTAAAGGCCTGTTGCAAATAGCTAACATGCAATAAATCCCTCCTGAAGATGATTAATCTGGGGTGTGGAGGAGAGGAGAGTAGAGGGGAGC
>NW_027468587.1:21274724-21282224 GCF_046254945.1 Alosa pseudoharengus
AGAGGAGGCGGCCGCTGTGACGGAGGGAGAGATCAGATGGGCACCCTTCTGTGAGCACAGCCCTGCAGGAGCAGGCGGAGGCGGAGGAGGAGGAGGAGGAGGAGGAGGATGGTAGGGGGGAGGAGGAGAACAAGTTATCAACATGAAAAGACACTGCATTGAAAAGTTAACAAAGGGATGAAAAAAAGGGATGATTTGAAAAGTGAACATGAGAAAGAGTTGGGACAGAGGCACAAGGCATTGCCAAATAATCCACATTTCATTTTAAATTCATTATTCCCTCAGACTTTTTTTTTATTTCAAGCTGAAGCATTAACCAATAATCATAGAATATACATAAAGAGATATGCATGCTAAGTGGCTAAGTGGAACAGGATGTTGAGGATATTGAAAAAAGTAGATTTTCTTGAGTTGGGGGGTAAAAGCGTTTGACGATAAAAGCCAGATAGTTGTGTGTGCAGATGAAGCTGTTGGCGGTGGAGATGATCTTCCTCTGATCCGGTCCAGACAGAGCCATTGTGTGGGAAGACATCCACTTTGCGCCACCTACAAAAAGAAGGTTATCTGACAGGGATGAGGCAAATAACCTCTTTGTGTGCGACTGAATCAACGAGCAAGGGGGAGAGATTTAAAGGGAGGGAGAAAAAAAAAAACGCGACTGAAAAGGGAAACAGAGGGGGCTGAGACTAAAGAAGAACAGGTGCCCGTGAGCGACACCCTCCGCTCTCGTCTCCTCTCCTCTCTTCTCTTCTGCTTCTCTCCGCAGATCTGGGCGTTATCCCTTTAGCGGAGCGTCGGGGCTTTAGAAGGCGAGATTCCACCGTGAAATTTGAGCGTGGCGTGGTGGTTGGTAGTGTTTGGAAGGGGGTTGGGGGGGGGGGTGAACAGACAGACATAGACTGGCTGGCACAGAGAGAGCGAGGGAGAGAGAGAGAGAGAGAGAGAGAGAGAGAAAGAGAGGATGAGCTGCGCTTAAAGATCCCTAGAAGGGCATCTGTGATCGGGGCGGAAGGGGTGGCGTAAGGCGGAAGGGGGTAAGGGTGTGTGTATGTGTGTGTGTGTGTGTGTGTGTGTGTGTGTGTGTGTGTGTGTGTGTGTGTGGAGGGGGGTGGATCGGGTAAGGGTTAGGGAGCTTAGCGTCCGAACGGCTGCCTGCACCATAGGTGGTTCTGCCCGTGCCACGCGCCAAACACCTCACAAAGCACGTAAAACACACACGGAGACACACACACACACCCACAGATGGAGGGCCACACATGCTGTCTGATGTTTTCTCAGATCTGTCTGTTTCTTCTTCTTCACTGCAGTCTCCTTCCCTCGTTCCTTGTTCAGGCAGCTCTTGCTGTGCTCCACTTGTGCTCCATGGTACTGGAGTCGTTAAAACCTAATTTGCTGCCCTGCTTATAACACAATAGAAGGACTCTTGAGATTGCCCCTTTAGCTTGTGTGTATCTGTGTATGTGTGTGTGTGTGTGTGTATGTGTGTGTGTGTGTGTGTGTGTGTGTGTGTGTGTGTGTGTGTGTGTGTGTGTATCAGTCTCTCTGTCTTCAACAAGTCTGTGTAATGTGTTAACACTTTTTTTTCAGTAGCATTTGAGATTATTTGCATAATTTTGATCTGGCCGAAAGTAAGAAAATTCTTAATAGTGCTTTGGCGTTTGAATAGTTCTGGGTGGCGTATTGTCTTCCTGAGTGTGTGCTCTTGTGTGTGTGTCTCTGTGTGTTCCATGTGTGTATGCTCTCATATATAAGCCAGGGCCTCCTCCTCGCCATCTTGCCTTTGTTGTTGTCTTTGAGGCCCAGCCTGAGGACTGCACACTTGTGCACGCTTTTGATTCTCAAGTCAATACCTATTGAGCCACTGATGAAAGGAAAATGACACTTAGTTCATAACTTCCACAGCTGATCAATACCACCTGCTATGTCCAATTCCAGTCAGCCACCCCCACCCCCACTCACCCAAACACACACATGTATACCCACGGACAGACACACAAACACACATATGCTCTCAAACATACATACAAATGTTCTCACGCTCTCTCTCTCTGTCACACACACACACACACACACACACACACACAGACACACACACACACACACACACACACACACACACACACACACACACACACACACACACACACACACACACACACACACAGCAGCATAGGAAAATGCATACCCTCATAAAAACAATATGCACACAAACAAACACACACACACACACACACACACACACACAGGTCCTGCACAGGTCTGCATGCCCATACACATGTGCCAAGTCAGGGAAAAAACAGCTAAGAAGATTCCCAAGAGGCCGCAAATGGGATATGGTTGGGGGTTTGTGCGTATGCATTTATTTATTTACAGTAAACTCACAAAGACAAAGAAGATAAATGTCTTTGCTGTTTTCTCTTGTGTTTCGTAGAGGGTTTGTGTTTGGTGCTCAAGACAGAGGAATGTGATATTGGTGAGATTATGGGTGATTTCCCTTGGCTGGGAATGTTTAGTGAGAGACTTACAGTTGTTGCCTCTGTTTTTGCAATACTTTACTGGGGAGCTTGACTGGTGTGACAGAAATATTGGAATTTGAATTCAAAAGTAGGAGGTAGGGGGCACATTTTTAAGGTTCTTTGAGCGTGTGTGTGTGTGTGTGTGTGTGTGTGTTTTTGTGAGTGAATGTGTATGGGGGGAGAGGGGTTTTGTGTGTGTGTGAGAGAGTGAACGAGATATAACTGCAACTTTGTGTTACATGTTGACCTAACATGCAGGTCAGTTCTGCAACTGCCCAGCCTCAAACCTGCAACTTGATCAGATTGTGAGGAGGGCATGCTAGCAAGGGAGCTAAAGCCCAAGGGTGCTAGCATTCCTTACTAGCACGTCTCTTAAGGCGTTGGGAGGGAGGTGTACTCAACATTTCTATATACTGCCCAGCCATCATTTGGAACGTGTGACGGTGACGGATACCAAAAAATGGGTTGGATTGCAGTTTCGTTGCCACGCCGAAAATGGACACACATGTCCAGCAAGATGATGTGAGACCAGAATATTAACTTTCAGGCTTTTAGTCTCTGACTTTCTCTCCCTCTCAACCTCCTTATGAAACATGAAACTTAAAATATTTAAACTGTCTCATTGTAGAAACTGTTAACTAGTGGCTATAATACTCTTTCTCTCTCCTTCTCTCCTTCTCCCTATTTTTCTGTCCCTCCATCTCCCTCTCCATCTCCCTCTCACCCTCTCTCTCTCTCTCCTCCTCCTCCTCCTCCTCCTCCGACCTCCCCGTTCAAAGCCACGCTGCCTGCTTATTTATGTGCAAATTTGCTCTGAGTCCGTGTGAGGGCGGCGTGCATGCTGAAGCTCGTCTCGCAGGGCTTTAGCAGATTATCCCCCCCCCCCCACAGTAACCCCCACCATCACCCCACCCCACCCCACCCCACGCCTCCCTTTGGTCCCCGCCGCCCTCGGCCCAGCTGCCCCGACCTTTTGTCATTGAGACTTTCTCTTCTCTCTCCTTGGTGTCTTTCTTTTTGCTCGTTTCGCCCTCTCTCTCCCGGCCTCTCGCTTTTCTCTCTCTCTCTCTCTCTCTCTCTCTCTCCCTCTCTCTCTCTCTCTCTCTCTCTCTGAGTCCCCCCCCCCCTTGTTTTTGCTGCTACCCACACACTTTGTGTCCTCTTCCCCTGACGCCACTGCTAGCTGGCCTACCCCCACCCACCCTACCATGCCACAAAACACAACCACCCCAAAGGGCTATTATATCACTCTCCTCATGAACAAAGAGCCCCAGAGAGAGAGAGAGAGAGAGAGAGAGAGAGAGAGAGAGAGAGAGAACAGAAAAGAGAGAGAGGGGGCAAGAACTCTGCTTCTCTCTCTCTCGCTTCTAATCGATGTGAGTTGCCCACGTGGAGCTCAAGGCTAATCAATACATTCTCTTTTTTTTCCTTTCCCCCCAACCCAACCCACCCCAGCCAAGTCTTTCTTATTTTATTATTTTTTTCCAAGCGTACGTTTTTACTGCTGACTTTGAGAAAATGTGGTGGAGCAGTGGAGGTGGTGTGTGTGTGTGTGTGTGTGTGTGTGTGTGTGTGTGTGTGTGTTGGGGGGGGGGGGGGGGGGGGCGGTGTTGGTGCTCGTCTGTCTTTGATCACTTCTCCCAAGGGGTAGCCAGAGAGACAGCAGCATTTTGGTGTGTGTGTGAGTGTCTGTGTGTGCGTGTCTGTGCGTGTGTCAACGTATACAAGTGTGTTTGGGTGTCAAAGTTCATGCAGAAGATGCTTCACTGAAAACAGCTGAGCTGACATAACGTAAAATCAGCCACACAACACTCCTGCCTACTCCATCCTCCCTCTCTCTCTCCCTCTCTCTCTTTGTCTCTCTTTCTAGTCGGGCCGTTGGGTAAACAGCGGACGTAGGGTTGACTCGCTGTGCGGACACCCTGGGATTTAGCAAGCTGTGTGAGCTAAGCCACCTCATCTTATTCTCCTCCATCTCCGTGCCTCCACTCTCCTCTCCTCCACTCTCCTCTCCTCCACTCTCCTCTCTTCCACTCTTCTCCCCTGTCCACTGCTCTCCCATCACTTGTTTTTTCCTTTGCAGGAGCAGAAAGAATGAGTTTCTGTGGCAGACTGGCCTCTTTCCTCCTCTAATGCTGTTACAGCACACACACACACGCACGCGCACACACACACATACACACACACACACACACACTCGAATGCACACAGAGCTGATTGCAGAATAGTGGATGATTAATTGACAGTTAAAAGAGAGCTTGTGTGTGTGTGTGTGTGTATGTGCATGTGTGTTCCTGTTTATGTACCTACATGTCAGCGAAAAGGATGTATAACAACATGGCTTACGCTGTTCATCCAGACTTTCCATATGGCCTTGAACACACACACACACACACACACACACACACACACACACTCACACACACATACACACACACATACACACTGACCTGGATTTCTTGTCCTGCCACCGTGTAATTCTCCAGCTGACAGGACCCCCCTCATAGATGCTGAGATTTGGGGGGGGGGGGCACACTGTCTTTTTGTTCCCATTCGGTCTTCCACTCTTTCTCTTCTTTTACATCAGTCTCCTACTCTTCCCTCTCTTTTCCCAAATCTTCTCCAGCTGCCTTGACAGTTGGAAGATTTAGATGCAGACACCATAAAAACCAGACTACGGGTGATATAATGTTGTGCAGTCTTGATAATCTCTACCCCCATTGCTATTTTCATTTTGAACAGATAATGTAAATATTTGTACTGAATGTGTCTAACAGAAATCAAATTCAAAGGTGCTTTATTAGCATGACTGTTTGAGTACAGTGTTGCCAAACCTAATGTTACATGTGACACAGTATAGTATCACAAAAGAAAGAATTGAGGAAATCCCTCCTTGCCACAAGTTCCAGACACACAGAGTTCCTCAGTACTTTACTCTGCATCGCTACACTGCATGAACTGCCCTCTTGTGTGCATGTTTATTGAACAACCTTGATGTTGCCATCCTCTCAGAATAATGATCTCACTCTCAACTCCATCTGTATCACTCTTGCTTCTCACTTTCTACTTCTCATTCTCCTTTCTCACTCTCTCTTTCTCACCCGCTCTCTTTTTCTCACTATATCTCTCTTTCTCACACTCTCTCTCTTTCTCACTCTGTCTCTCTCTCACACACTCTCTCCCTTTCTCACTCTGTCTCTCAGTCACAAGCAGACATGAACTGTTGCCAGTTTCTCTGAGATACATTATGTGCCATCAGCATGTGCTTTGTGTGTTTGCGTGAGTGAGTGTGTGCATGTGTGTGTGTGTGTGGTAATTAGGTTTTTCTTAGCTGGGAGCTTCCCTCGTAATTTGTCGGGCACGTGGCCCTGGCATCTTTATTGGTTGTCTAACAAGGCTCTCCCGTGTAAATACCGTGCTAATGAAAGAGCAATTAACCTTGCAAATAAGTATAAATGACTGTCCAGGCAGCAGGGGTATTGACAAGGGCTCTGTCAGGATGGAGGAGGAGGAGGAGGAGGAGGAGGAGATCAGCTGAGGAGCCCGTAGAGGAGGGGAATGGGTGGTGGTGGTGGTGGTGGGGGGGCAGGGGGAGGTGAGAGGAGGAGTGCGGGTCCCACACAAATCCCAGGGCGACGGACGGCGGGCTAGTTGTTGTGTCTGAACTGGGGCTATTGTTTTGACGCCTGTTGACCTCTGACCTAGACGTGTGAAAGAAGGGGAAGGAAAAGAAGGAAGAAAGGAAGAAGTGAGAAGAGAGAGTAGAATATCTGTGCAAGATGGAGAGAGAGGGATGGTGTGTGTGTGTTTCTGTCTCTATGTGGGGCTCTGTGTGTGTGTGTGTGTGGGGGGGGGGGGGTTGTGTGGGTCTGTGTACGTGTGTATGTGTGTCTTTGTGTGGGTCCGTGTGGGTTCATATGTGTGTGTGTGTGTGCAACACCAGACAAAGAGACATACTAGTTCTCGGCCGCCATCTCTTGCTTGTCCAGATTAAGCAGTGACCCCCACCCCTCTCCAGCCAGTATGAATACACACACACACACCTCCTGGTCTCCTCCTCTCTCCCTCTGTTTGTCTGTCTATCCTAATCACGCACATACATTCACACGCACGGAGACAATGGCAAGCACATGAATGGACACACACACACGCTATGCATAGACATATGCATGTATGCACACACGCACACACACACACACACACACACCACACTAAATTCTCAGACACCATGACTGCATAGGTTTTCAGAAAACATATCTGGCTCACTTACCATGTGAAAAGATTATGCAAAGGAACAGAAGTGTAATGTGTGTAACAAGGAATGTCAAGCAGAAACCACTGGTTTAAATGAAACAGCATTTTTTTTTAAAAGTAAGAACACTATCCTCATGTTAGAAAAAAAAGGAATGTTCAAGTCAGACCACATCCACTCACAGGCCTTATAGATCAGCATTGGTTTCAAAGAAGAAGAAGAAGCTCCGACAAGTTCAGCTACTGTTGTAAGGGCTACGACCTGAACCGTTTTCTTTCACTTTAATTTAGACTGACAGTTATTAGTCACACCTCAAACCCAATGGAAAATCAATGGACGTCGTCCAGACCCCAGTGCATATCATATAGGACTGGGAAGCCAGGTAGGAGCATATCCACATTTTACACATACTACGCTAGAAACTAGCTCAGAGTTAACACATTTTACACATACTATGCTAGACACTAGCTCAGAGTTGACACATTTCACACATACTGTTCTAGAAACTAGCTCTGATTTAACACATTTTACACATACTGCTCTAGAAACTAGCTCTGAGTTAACACGTTTTACACAAACTGTTCTAGAAACTAGCTCTGAGTTAGCATATTTTACACCAGGGCTCGAATTATCTTTTTGTCTGGGGGTCTCTCTATCTCATAAAAAGTTGGCACACCCCGTGCATAGCCTAACAAGGCGATGAAATAGCCTAGGCGTACAATATATGCGCAC
>NW_027468587.1:21287224-21292224 GCF_046254945.1 Alosa pseudoharengus
AAAGAGAAAGATACACAATAATTGTAAAATGTACTCATTGAGGGACAGGAGACAGCGATATGGGACTTATCTATGTTGTATATTGAATTGAGAACAGGCATTGTGTATATCAAAAATTGCTTAAGAGGCATCATATAAATAATGGCATGGTGTACTGGTTGGGGAGTCAGACTGGTGACCGAAGGGTGGTCAGTTCGATCTCTGACTGGTCAGAAAAATGTGGGTGGGGGAAGAGACTGAACAGTGCTCTCCCATGTCCACATCCGTGCCCTTGAGTAAGCCATACAACCCCCCACTGCTTCCCTGGCATGCAAATAAAGAGGAAGAATTTCCCATGGCATGAACAACACTAACTAACTAACTAACTAACTAACTAAATAACCAACCAACCCTTTTGTTAATTCATTCACACACTAGTGTAAGGCCTTGATAAATACATTAATAGGCTGGTGACATAATGCCCAGCGTTACATGTGTTGGTTTGGTTATGGGGCAATTCCACGCAAAACTGTCACATCCATAACGCCAACACAATGCCATGGTATGGTATGATGTGAATGATGATTACTTGAAATTTGAGCATTTACTCTTCTTGGTTGTAGAACTGTAACATGAAAAACTTTTCACATAATCATTCGCTTCATACAAATACCATGGCATTTAGTTGGCGTTATGGACGTGACAGTTTTGCGTGGAATTGCCCTATGCAAGAACTGGGGTCAGAGGTCAAGGTTCACAGCCAAGTATACCATTTAAAACGTGTGTGTGAAAAAAAAGCAGTGCATCAGAAATTCCACAGCCATTTATGTACATTTGCATTTGGTTTTGTAATGCTACTGAATAACCTATTTCATAATGGGCTGACAATCCAAACTCACTGACCCTGCTTTGCACTTCTGATGCACATCATCAGTGAAGGAGTCACATGCCCCCTCACACACACACACATGCATGCACACACACCAAAGGTGGGAGTAATTTTTATTTGTAACAAACAAACAGACATTGCATTTATTCAAGCCACATTCATCTGAACGGTTTATAGAATAAGATGAAATGTATACGAATAAAAATAAATGTATTTCAAGTAGACCTATTATAAAATAGCCTATTATTGTTTCAATATGCCTCAAATATTAGGTAAGCTACATCAAATCATGAAAATATATTCAAACAGTTCAAGTTACACCTGTCCTGATCATATTATACATAAGCCTAACATGTGAAGTAAGCTACTTTTCTATGGTGATTGCTGGCAGTTAGCTAGGCCTACTTACTGTTGTTAGCCTACTACTAGGCTGTAAGGTATGGAACAGGGACGTGTTTAAGAGGGAGGGAGAAAGAGAGACGCTTACTTTAGGTTACATTGGCAACATTTTTGCTAGCATATCAAGATTAAACTTAGACAAGAAAGTGTTTCACTTTGCCATTTCACACATTTTAACCTAATATGGCGTTAACTAAAAAGCATAATAGATTTAAAGCCAACTCTTAACATGCCTTAAATTTGACATTAGGTTTATAACACGACTAACTTCTGACGGATGAAAATCAACGTGGTGGTGGTTATGTCGCTAATTTGCACACTTGTAGACTGTTCTTCATTTCTCCTTTGAGTTGTCAGATACATCATCTGTGAAGCCAAACATTATTATGTTTTGGTATAAACGTAGAGCCTTTCATATTTGCAAGTTAGCCTACCTCAGTCTGTCTCATTTGATCTGGCACTTGCTGTTGGTCTGTCGCGTCACTTGGTAACAATGACAGGTTCGCTCGCGTGACACATGCAACAACACCTAAGCAGATTTTCTAAAATCATAAAGTTAACTCCTTAATATCTATGAAAAAATAAAAAGTCAAGTCATTTTAAGTCATTTGTCTCAAGTCTAAGTCAAGTCTCAAGTCATGAATAGCAAGTCAAGTCAAGTCCTAAAAAATGAGTCCCCCATGTCTGACACACACACACATGTATGCATACACACACACACACACACACACACACACACACACACACACACACACACACACAAAGATTGAATTGTCAGCTTTGCTTGCAGAGTGTGTGCCCTGACAGGTTGGACGTCAATGTCACCTTGAAGTAAACTGGACACTGACAAATAGACAGAGACAGATAGACAGACAGAGAGAAACCCACAGACACACACACACACACACACACACGAGGAACAGGAAGACAAAGAAAGAGTGACACACAGTAAAGGCTTTTCTGTGGCCTTTCAGGCAAACACCTGTGAGATCCGACATGATTTGTAATCCACGGTGACTAAGTCTTATAGTACAAAGACTATCCAATCATAAACAGGTGCCTTTTCAGGAGGCCTCAGTTTCTAGACCGTTCTATTTCATGATATCACTGTAACATATTTATCAAACATGACTAATTGAGTTAAGTCTCATCATAAAATCACCATGTAGGTTTTTTTGTATATATTATGTTTTATTACTCTGAGATATCCACAAAGCCTTCATTTGTAAATCTGATTAAACATAAGCCTGGAAAAGCTATGACTTAAATGTATAAATTATGTATGTTGCTGTAGAACACATTGTGACTGCAGTTTAATCTCTCCCTGCATTGTTCAGCTGATAACAACATGTTGTGCCAATTTTAGGCCATATTTTATCATAAGTATAGTGCTATGGAGAGGACTTCCCACTATGGCTTTATGATGCTTCGTCCTATCGCTGTAAGTGGATGTTCCTTATCATGTATTCCACCACAAAATTAATTACAACATCTGCCATACCCACATGCAGAACTCTCCAGGAGCCTGTTACCACAGGAGCCCTACTGTATCTGTTCAAGCACGCACATTGGTGTGTGTGTGTGTGTGTATGTGTGTGTGTGTGTGTGCATGTGTCTGTGTGCATATCACTCTCTGCCTTAACAAGGGAAATTATACTGTGCTCAAATGAGCCATAATCTACACATATCTCCTTCGGGGGGGCTGAGGGAATGAGAGAGAGAGAGAGAGAGAGAGAGAGAGTCAGGGCGATTATCCCCTAATTAACATTGATATCTCCCCCATGGACAATGTCCCATTTCATCTGCGGGTTGGCACATCTTAATGTTAGGTGCTAACTGCCTCCTCCACATATGTCAGTCCTCGTTAAGGGACTCTGCGGTGTGATAATGTCCCATCGTTTAATGGCTTGTAAAAGATGGTTAACACTCACAATTTGGCTTCCCCCGGCTCCGTTTTGTGCCATGACACTTTGCCGCAGGACGGAGGGGAGGACCCTGGGAGATTTAGTAATTGCGCGCCGAAGAGGAACCACCCAATTTTGAAATCTGATCCATTTCTCTTGCCGGCCATCAACGAGTCAGCTGTCACTGACAACATCTGAAGAGGCAGTAATTCTGTCAATCAGGAGCAATTTCAACACAGATACCTTTTCACTGCCTTCCGCATGATGGAGTGGATTGCACTAGTTAACTGCATCTAGTTAATGCAGTCCTGGCTTTAGAGCATGCTCAGTCTTAGATAGATAAATCATCCTCGGTACACGAAGGTCACATTGATTGTGTATCAAGACTCGCATGGTAAACAGACTAAAAAACAAAGAAACATTAAATATTACTGGCTGCCCTGAACCTTGGAAAAAGAAACAGAAGAACAGTAAACTTCTGCAATCAGTGGCGAGTGTTCACTAAGTGCAATTACTGCCTGGAGAAAGTCATTTGACCACAATGAACAAATGGTCACATCTGGAGAATTGAAAGTGCCTCTGCCTCTAAGTTCATTTGCAGATTCATCTCTGTCACTTTAAAAGCTCCAAAGATGTCCATCCGTTAAGCAGGGTGGTTGGGATGCGGAGAACACAAGATGGAAAGAGTGAAAGGAAAAGGAGAGAGAGAAGAGGAGAGAAGAGAATAGGACCACACTCATTGTGTGCATCTTTCATGATGTCAACATGTTAGCTGGGGCTGGCTGAGGGGCGACTCCTTACCCCTCCTCTTCCCACCATTTCACACTTTCCCCCCTCCTCTCCTTTCTCTCCCTACTGTCCTTTTCCTTGTCTCGTACCGTCTCTCTCTCTTTACACACACACACACACACACACACACACACACACACACACACACACACACACACACACACACACACACACACACACACAACACACACTTAAACCCAGAAAACAAACATGATTATTTCTGATTTCCTGTTCACTGGCACTGTACATTTTACCCCTGCTCGTTCTCCTCCTCTCCTCCCACCCCATTTCCCCCCTCCCTTTCTCTCTCTCTCCATCTCTCTCTCTCTCTTTCTCTTTCTGTCTCTCTCTGTCCCTCTCTCTCTCTCTGCCTTGCCTGCTTGATTGAGGACTAATGAAAAAGCTGTCCTGAGCTTCACTCCCTCCCTGTATCCATTAAGAATAATTAGACGGGAACAATTTTGATGCCTGTAACCTCGGCGAGTGTGGCTAATGGCGTTATAAATTGCTCCTTGTCCTGGGCCCTGCTCGCGCCGAACGGAGGGGAGAGCGAGTGGTGGTGGTGGTGGTGGCGGTGGCAGTGGCTGTGTGTATGTGTGTGTGTGTGTGTGTGTGTGTGTGCGCGTGTACGGCAGAAGGCTAGACGCTTAATTCAAAAGCACTCTGTCAACACGGCTGATTTGTGTGGGTAATGAGAGCATTTAAAACAACAGCCGCGGCTCTTGCATCCTAATGTCGATGGTGGGAGCGGGTTCGATAGAGAGGCTTGTGCGCCGTAATTAGTGGTGACAAACGCATGGGATTAAGAGGGCCCAGCTCTCTCTTGCCCCCCCCCCCCCTCTCTCTCCTCTCTCTCTCTCTCACACTCACACACACACACACACACACACACACACACACCTCTGCAGTCCACTGGAACCATCAGACCATCTCCTGCTCTGTCACTGCGGTTTGTCTCATTACAGAAACAACTACTTGGGCTATTTTTAACATTCTTTTTCATCCGTGTTTTAGTCTTCCTGCCTTCAAATCTTTTCCCT
>NW_027468587.1:21297224-21304724 GCF_046254945.1 Alosa pseudoharengus
TTTCAACTGTAGTCCTGGCAAGTTGTGAAAACCATCCATTGACTTGGCCAGTTATTCTTGGATGCCAACTTAGTAATGAAATATAATTTACAAAAACACCCAAAACATAAAACCCAAAACAAAGAAAGCAAAAACAAGACACCTTAAGGAGACACCATCAACACCACAACACAAGCCACCAGCCATGTAGATAAAAAAACTAAATGTAAATGTAAATCAGTATACTTGCATACAAGGAATTTGGTCTCTTCATTTATCCCATCCATGAATAAGGGAACACACAGTGAGGTGAAGCACACACTAACCCAGAGCAGTGAGCTGCCTTGCTACAGTACAGCTGCGCTCAGGGAGCATGAGGGGTTAGGTGCCTTGCTCAAGGGCACTTCAGCCGTTCCCACTGGTCGGATATCGAACCGGCAACCTTTCGGTTCCAAAATCGAAGCCCTAACCAGTAGGCCACGACTGCACAAGGAAGAATGCGAACAACAACATTCACACAACCCCCACACATACAAACAACAACATTCACACAACCTTCGGAAGTACAACAACAGCATTTGTTAAGAACTTTTTGATACATTTTGTTACTGGGTGTTCGATTGACCTACATCCTTTTCTTACATGCTTAGTGCATTCCAAAGAACTGGAGTTTTTTGTCATGCCATTCCTGGCTGCTGAGTGACGGTAAGTGTGGGTGTTGTCTCTGTCACACATGCACGTGATACAGACACACACACACACACACACACACACATACACACACACACACACACACACACACACACACACACACACACACACACACACACACACACACACACTCCTCCGCCCTGACGCTGTACCTCTCTCTGGGTGGGTGGAGGAGGTGGTGGAGGAGGCAGACTCTTCAATGGCACTCTCCTGTGTCATGTAGCCTCAAGGCGGCACCAGGTAACATCAAACACTTCCCTCTCGCAGCTTCAATTGCAGCTATTTACGTTGTCGCCAGCCATCACAAACAACAGCGTCGCGCTCCGCTCTGCCCCGCCCCGTTCCGCTCCGCCCTGCCCACATCCCGGATGAGACACAACGCCACCATCCTCCCCCATGGTGAACGCTTCCGTGCCAGACCATGAACTCTCGGGGTTTGGCATTTTCCAGCCTGCCTGTGTTCAAAGAAAACTGGATCCTCCCTGTTATTCCCACAAAACAGGTCCCTCTAGATCGTGAACAGGACCAAAGCACATACACATGCATACTGTACATACACACACACACACACACACACACACACACACACACACACACACACACACACACACACACACATACACATACACACACACACACACATACACATACACACACATCTTACACATATAGAGAAGCCCATGTGGTTGAGGCATTGTTGTCAGTCCCAAGCCCATGTTGTTGAGGCATTGTTGTCAGTCCCAAGCCCATGTGGTTGAGGCATTGTTGTCAGTCTAACAGAGACAGCCTGAACAGTTGGGAATGATAACATTTACGTACAGCACCATATCACACACTGTTCGGCATGCTCCATGAAAGCAAATGAGAGAGGGAAGGAACTAAGGAGAGAGAATGGAGAGAAGAACAGAGAGAGAGAGAGAGAAAGGGCTAGAAGAAGGTGAAAAACATCGGTATGCTAAATCCAGCCAGCCTCTCTTCATATCCCAGTTCTCCTCACCTTCTCCAAGAGAATACCCCCACCGTCCTCCAAAGTGCATTAGGCAAGGCAAGTCATTAGTATAAAAGACTCAGAGGGGAGAGCAAACTGTGTGTGTGTGTGTGTGTGTGTGTGTGTGTGTGTGTGCCTAACCCCACCCCTGCCTGCCTGATGCCCCACAGTGGGGAGTGGAGCATAGAGGGGGAGCAGTTGTACCCCACCTACACCCCGGCATCCACCCGCCTAATAAGCAACCCCGAGCTTGACTATGGAAGTGCATCATCACTTAATAATGCATCAGAGGGAGAGAGGGAGGGAGGGAGGGAGGGAAAGAGAAACACAAATATGAAGGAGGGAGAGAGAGAGAAGAACAGAGAATGAGACATAGACAGGAGAAGAGATAGATAAAGAGAATGAGAGAATGAGAAAGACAGAAGAGAGAAAGAGAGAGAAAGAGAGAGAGGAGAAGAATTTGCCCTCACTTTTGCTGACCTGAACACATAGAACCTCTCCATTATTTAGTATTATCACACACCTCCCAGCTCATTCAGTGGTCAATATTTAATGGTGGAGATGGCCAAAAAAATTCAGTATATGCATAAAGCCTTTTGAATATATATTTTCATGTGCATGTCCTGCATAAATATTGGTTCTTTGTATGTGTATGGAGTAATCTACACAGAGCACAGAGTGGAAACAAGACTGGAAAGAACATCCACACACACACACATAATCATTATGAAGGACAAAAGCATACGTATGTCACACACAAACACACACACACACACACACACACATACACACAACCCTGAAGAACAAAAAATAGGGAGACGAGGAAGGGAGTAGGGAAAGCACCCCACAGATTGCATCTGTGATTAGTCTGTGTTTGTGTGCGTGTGTGTGTGTGTGCGTGCGTGCGTGCGTGCACGCGCATGTGTGTGTAGTTGGGTGCCTGGAGGTGGATATCGGGCTGATCCACCACGGGGGGTATGAAGTGAGGAGAGCCGCCATAAGGCATTCTGGGAATGTGAGAGTGTGTGAGAGTGGTGTCCCCATTAAGTAAACACAGACGGCTGTCATTATTAGACCACCACACACTCACATGCACACAGACACATACACAGACCCACACACACACACACTATCAGTCTATCCTTCTCTCTCTTTTCTTTCTTTCTTTCTTTCTTTCTTTCTTTCTTTCTTTCTTCATTTATTTATGGCTGTTCCTTGATCTTGTCAACCAAAGAGCAGCCTTGCCACTGACAACCATGACATGGTCTGGGCTCTTCTTCTCTTCTCTGGTTTGGAGATTGCCACACTGAAGCTCAGTTACAGCAGCTCAGTTACAGACTCAGAGTTGCTGTATAACTGTGTCTCTCGCTCATTACTTCATCTGCGTAGCTTCTCAACCACTTCAGGCGATCTAGAGAGTAAGTATTTCCAGCAGAAAAACTGGTGTAGTGTTGACAACACCGATATCATGGACTTGATAAAGCCAAGGAGTACAGTAAACTCATGCTGATGAACACGCCTGTGCTAATTGTCCATACTAAGCCAGTTTGGATGAAAGCATCTGCTATGTGAATGCATGGGGACCAATATCAGTGTGTACAGTGATATTATGCAACTGGCAAAGTCATATAAAAGTAAATACTTAAATACTGTGTCCTGTGATACAGAAGTGCTGATTAAAATAAGAAACTGTTTTATTATGACCGCCGCTAACATACTGTAGCGGTCATGTAGGGATTGTGAAAAATGAAAATGCAGCGAAGCGAAGCGGCGGTCATATAGGTTTAGTCAGAATTTATTTATTTATTTATTTATTTATTTATTTTTTCGCATGTCCAAATTTCTGTCAATGATTCCCGGGACACTGAAAGACCGGTGTAGACGAAACTTGGTGGGCATGTAACCCCATATGGATAGCATGGAACCATCGTTTTTCATTTTGATCTGTAGCCCCCCCGCTGGACTGCACCCCCCGATAGGAGGGCAGACACAGTTTTCTGTGAATATCTCGAGAACCGTAAGGTTTAGGAGGACCATTATTTTTTTGTATGTTGATCTCAAGGGGCCATGTCAACCCATTCCATAACCACTCATTTCATGTATAGCGCCACCTAGTTAAACACAAAAAAGTAAAAATGAGGTGTTTTCATCACAATATCTCTGGCTGACAAGGTCAAAACTGCACGAAATTAAAAGTGTAGGATCATTATGACACCCTCCGAATGCATGCCAAGTTTTGTGTACTTTCGTTCATGGGGGGCCTTACAATAAAATAATGTATGTGTACATTTAGTGACGTACACCAACAAGGATTCCCGGGACACTGAAAGACCGGGGTACACAAAACTTGGTGGGCATGTAACCCCACATGGATAGCATGGAACCGTCGTTTTTCGTTTTGATCTGTAGCCCCCCCGCTGGACTGGACCCCCCGAAAGGAGGGTAGGGCAGACACAGTTCTCTGTGAATATCTTGAGAACTGTAGGGACTAGGATGACCATTTTTTTCCCGTATGTTTGCCTCCAGGGGTCATGTTAACCCATTTCATGTGCACACATGTGCACAAACAGATATACACACACACATACATTCACAGTAATCATACGTATGACACATACTCACACAGTAGACATATGTACGCTTGCATGCACAGGCACATACGCAGGCACACACACAAGCACGCACACACACACACACACACACACACACCCACACACATAACATAAACATGTACATGCACACATGCACACAATTCAAGAATTTCTCAGAATTATGAACAGGCAAGATGGAGGTGGGGTTGTATAAAATAAATTTTACATGTGAAATCTATGAACTAATCATGTTTTGGTACTTGTTGTCTAGCAGATATCAGTGAGAATTGAGTGTGGATAATGCAATTTAGTGAGACAGTTAGAATCATATAGGCCTTTCAGCGTGATTTATTTTTGTGGAAAAAATGTGCTGGACTGGGCGGCGGTCATATTTTGTACCGCTCTGCGGTACATCTAGTTTATTATGTATTGATATTGCAAGTGGCTTTTCATTTGAAGGAAATGAATGAGTAATTATTTCTCAAGAAAGAAGTCAGCTCCAAAGTATGTGTGAATGTGTGTGTGTGTGTGTGTGTGTGTGTGTGTGTGTGTGTGTTTTAATCAAATTCTACAGTGACACAACACACAACAGACTGTTGTTGGCTTTTGACCAACGTCTCTTAACCCCTCTGCTATGTCAAGTTCATGTATAATTTGAGAAAGAGAAGGGGAGAGAAGGAGATAGAGAGAGGGAAACAAGAGAGAGAGAGGGAGAGAGAGAGAGAGCGAGAGAGAGAGAGAGAGAGAGAGAGAGAACCTAAAGATTTTTCCTCAGCTCTTTATATGCAAATGTTGACCCTGCAGTGGTAGAGGGCGGCTGTGACGCTGGTTACTCCTACCGCTGCTCACTGGGTCACAGGCACCAATGCCGTAAAACACATGCATGCACACACAAATGCACACACAAATGCACACACACAAGCGCTCACACATACACAGAACACACGCACGTGTGCGTACACATACACACATATGCACATACATACACAGACACAGACACACACACACACACACACACACACACACACAGACATACACTGTGAGGGACCGA
Organism: Alosa pseudoharengus; assembly: GCF_046254945.1. NCBI lineage: Eukaryota > Metazoa > Chordata > Actinopteri > Clupeiformes > Clupeidae > Alosa > Alosa pseudoharengus. The sequence goes on from NW_027468587.1 coordinate 21,302,545, forward strand.
GGCGACCACCCCACGTTAGGGAGGTGCGTCACTGGATTAGGTGGTGTTTAGGGAAGGCAGGAGACAGCAGTTCCATACAAAAATATAATTATTTATTGTCCATACACAAACAGGCAGATCCAGGAGCACAATATGAGTCCAAACATGAAATGCAGGGTTTTTCAGTCTACAAACATGTACCGTGCCATAAAACTAGGCACCAGGAACCTACTTTCTAGGCTCCCCGTCCACACAAGGCGACCTTGTAACTTTGGACCTCACTTAATCCTTGCCTCACAGCAAGCAAGGTTAACTTTACAAACAAACATTAAACTCTACGACTTCCCTGATTTCTGGACCTCAAGCTCTTCCGTGTGTCTTCCTGGTTCTCCTGTGTTTTCCAGTCTGTGTATTGTGTCTCTCTCCCGTGTGAAATAAGCCTGCCATTAAATAGGCTAGGCAATTACCCAATTAGGTCTGGGCTAAACCATTATAGGTAATGTGGGGGGTGGTCGTGGTCTGTACCATTAACCCAATCACAGTTAAAATCTCCCAGTATAAAGACATATACACCTACATACACAAGACATAAACAGCAATGAAACAAACTGAGTGCAGGTGAGTGTGTTTGGCTGCAGTCCATGCAGGTGTGTCACAAGGCAGTTTTTCAAATGTTTGTTGTAGGGGAAAAGGAGAGGACTCCTTTTTCACATACACACACACACATGCACACACACACCTACACTGCCCTTTACTATGTTCTCCTCATCCTCTCTTGTTCTTGTCTTTTTGTTCCGTCTAACAAGTCACTGTAGCAGCCACACTACCAAACGCTACTGAACATGGCATGCTTACAGAGCCAAGCATTTATCAGTTCATGCGCCATTTCATTACCCCACTAAAAAATGAGCTCTCCTTGTGACAATGTTTTGTCCAGTAGCCTGGCCATCAGCAGCCAGAGAGATGGGAGGATTCTCATTTGCCTCATTTGTCCAGGTTGCAAACTCGGAGGACTGAATTAAATTTATTGAATGGAAATGTTTGTATTTCCTCATATTTCGGGCATTTTGTTAGGAAGTGCATCTCTCTCTCTCTCTCTCTCTCTCTCTCTCTCTCTCTCTCTCTCTCTCTCTCTATGCTCTTCAGTCTGATGAGGATGTCAGCACAACTGTGCTAATTTTTTAATGCACATCCGGCTGTTGTTTCCATCGTCAGTGATGTCGTGTGTGATTCGCGACAGACTAGGAAAATGCAGAGGCATTAACGGGAAACATTAGGAACTTTACCATACTTATGCATTCTGTCTGTCATTATATAGCACTAATTATTAATGCCCTCATTGTCTGATTAGACGTAAGCCACCTCTGTTGCCGGGACCTGCGCCCAAGCTCATTCTGGTTTGCATTTGTTCTTCCCAATTTGTATACAAACGGTATGCTCGGTAAAGAGCCATATTGAGTGAGGAAGATAAATCCATGTTAACGAAGGCAAGCCAGCCGAATAGACACAGCTGTTGACAAGAGTGCTGACCCGCGCGGATGCAGGCAGGTAAAGTTGACCCCACTCTCTCTCTCCACACGCACACACACGCACACATACACACACACACACACACACACACACACACACACACACACACCATGTACCCTTTCTCCTCTTAACCGCTGTCCTTGTTTCAGTCTACATCATCTCTTCATCTCTGTCTCTCTTTCTCTCTTACTGTCTCTCTCTCTCTCTCTCCCTCTCTGTTTTCTTCCGACCTCCTCCCTCTCTTGTGGAATCCATTTCATGTAATTAAAGACACTCAAATGAAATGGCCCCTATGGAGAAGTGGCTTTCAACGAGACAAGGGAGGCAGAGAGGGAATGAGAAAGAGAGAAAGAATGAGAGAGAGAGAGAGAAAAATAGAGGGAGAGAGTACTTCAGGACCTCCTTTTCTTCCTCCTCTTCCTCCTCTCTTCCCCTCTTCTTTCAGTCCCAGAGCGTAAGAGTGTAAGAAGGCGACTCGCTCCCGCGGTGGATCAATATCATCTTCGTTATTAATATCAAAAGCGCATTACTTTGTTTTGCGTCTGGCCCCACGCCAAACGGCTGGGTCCCCAGCAGCCATTCCCCCGCTGGCCGTTTCCCAGAGACATAATTTACTTTGGTGAGTTTTTAAGGTATTGTTTTGTCAGAGCCAATCAGGTCTGAGTAACAAA
>NW_027468587.1:21314724-21319724 GCF_046254945.1 Alosa pseudoharengus
GTGGTGAGGCAATACAAATGGAGACAGTTTAAGGCCATTGACGGCTGTACTGGTGCGCTGTGGTGTTGTGTGCTGCTGGTAACATGAGCACAGATGTTGTTGCTTTTACTGATCCGGATGCTCCGCAGAAAGGGCTCTCTCATAGTGACAGCCCCCTGCTGTGGTCACCACGGGAACCAGACACTCTTGGTTTGCATTGGCAGCCATAGGCCAAGTAACGAAAATCACTGTCTCACAGCTAAACACACATATACTCTCATATCCTCATGTGTTTGTTTGCAGATGACTAATTCTTTCCCAATCTAAAGTCTGTTGTTTTCTGTGATACAGTGAATTTTTTACTGAATACACAGTACAGAATCAAAAACAAGAATCACAAAAAGCACAAAACTCTATCTGTAGTCTCTATACATACCGTATAGACTACGGCAACACACAATGAGAAAAGAAAGCAAACATTTAAGGCACATTACAGGACTTTTTTGCAGTAAAGCATGTCTGCAGTGGGTAACATTTTGAAGTATAAAAAATCTAGAATTGTTTCTAGAAATAGTGTTACCCCTATTTGGTCACTTTCATCTGTTCCTCATGCAATGTCACTGTAAGAAACACAATTAAAAAGATGACATTATCCTATTTTATTGTTATGAAACCCTATTGGTAATGGCCTCAGGTTTTTTTCTTCTGGGTGTGAATGCCAACTACCTGCGTTATGAAAGGCAATCATGCCTTATGGAACTATTAATCTCCTTAATTAGCTAATGCAGTTAACTCTGAACCATACCAACACTGGAGTGGCTGACTGTCTGGTGTGACAAGCCATGATCATGAATCCAAACATGGCTTCCAAAAACAAACAAACAACTCAGTCCTAAAGCATCCAACCGGCTCCTGCACTTGAACTCCTCACCGGCTCCTGATGAAGTCATCCCAGCCCTGGGGTCCGCGGTCGTGACCACAGCACATGCACATTGATCGGCGCTAAACCCTCCATCGTCGGCCGAGGATGCTGGGAGATTTATTGGGGGGGGGGGGGCGTGGTCCCCGGCACGCGGCCTGATGCATCACGGCGATTGCGTGGCGGCAGCGGCGGTGGAGCTTAAGTGCCTGGGCCTGCCAGCTGGTGCCAGGTCCTGAGTTATGGCCGGTTAATTGCTGTTTGTTAACTGATGATGCTGCTGGTGTCATGCAGCTCTTGTGCTCTTGTGATGGTGGGTGGAGGGGGGGGGGGGGGCACTTTCGCCAGATGTCTGAGAAACGCGACGCTTTTTACATCACAACTAACTAAGAACCTGACTAAGGGATGACTTCATTCTTCATACTGACTTCATACTGGGGCAGAACTCAATAACGCTCATGCACACACACAAAGAAACGTAGACACACACACACAAACACACACACACACACACACACATATAGAGCACACACTAGAACAATCACAAAAGTAATGCAAAAGAGAGTGAAAAAAGTTTACCGTGCGCCCCGGAATGGGCTAGAAAGGAAGCAAAATGCAACTCCTCCTTTTTGTTCTTCACGCTGTTTCTCCTTTTGCAACCACCGTGACGAGAGGCAGAAGGTCTTTGAACAAGTAAAGCAATACCGCCGCCATCGCTGCCGCTGTGGTAATTAAGTTTCCAGGCAGAATTTGTGAATGCAGGTGAGCAACAGGGGCCACGGGCACAGCCTGCCTTGGAAAATTGCTGAATCGCACACTTTAGCTCAGTTGTACATATAATTTAGCTGGGCATCGATAGTTAAAAGTCTAGAGGAAAAAAGCAAAGTGTGTGTGTGTGTGTGCATGTGTGTGTGTGTGTTTGTGTAAGAATGTGTGTGAGTGTGTGGGTGTATTCTAAACCAAAAGAGAGGGTCAGTGAGAATTTATGAAGTTATTGATTGCCCCGTGCGGCTATCGCTAACCTTGCCCGTCACACAGAAGGAAGGCAAGCTAATAAAATTTTCGGAAGGGAGGCCCTTCACAGTTTTCTGCCCACTCTGCCAAATATTAATCTCCTAATTTTTAATTTTTAATCCGGACAGAGGAGGAAAATGAATGCCTCCATCCGGCCAGGGCTTGGTAAATAATTAAAATTGAAAATTGATTGTTTGCACCAGGGCCGAGATTTATGGGCGAGGGGTCCGTCGCACCCCCCAGGGGACCCCCCCCTCCACACACACACACACACACACACACATACTGGCGCCTGCCGAGCCTGTGCGTTCTCGTGCGCTAAGCATTTTTTCACATTACTCCCCCACTGATATGCTAAGGTGAGGGTGGGGTAGCAGGAGGGCGAGGTTTGGGGGGTGGGGGGGGGGGTGGGTCTGCAGTAGACAGTTACAATGGCGTTTTATTATTTTTAAGGGAATCGATAGATTGGAACCTACCTTTTTCCATGCCTGTGATATGTATTTCAATGTGTCGTCAATAAATATAACAAGGTTAGTTTTATATCAGTCTTGGTCAGGAGAATTCAATTCGAAATTGACGGACGTTATATTTGTTGCCCCGCTTAAAAAAAAAAAAAAAAAGAAAAGAAGATCGATACGGGGCAAAAACTCTGATCTCCATCTTCCCCCATTGCTATCACCACGTGGATTTTATCTGGCCATGGGCCAGCGTTGGACATGAGTGGGCCAGCGTTGGACATGAGTGGGCCAGCGTTGGGCATGAGTGGGGCCAAAGTCACGGTCTGCTGCTGTGCGGTGTTAGCAGTGTGTGATCACTGCTGCTCTCCCCTCCGCTGAAGCCCAGGGAAGATGTAATGTGTGTTTCAGAGCTCCTGTGGGTCATTCTTTATCACTTTACTTTAGAAAAATATCACCCACTCTCCTCCTTCCGGCACCCGCTGCCTCGCTTACACTTTCTCTCCCTCTCTCTCTTACCCTCTCTTTCTCTTTTTCTCTCATCTCTCTCTCACCCCTCTTTCACTCGCTCTGTCTCTGTTACAAACGGGGGAAACGTCCTCGGCCCCCAACAGTGCTGGCCTGCACCGACGCCCCTGCCTGTCAACACAACTAATGCACTCTGGGAAAACAAATAATGGTCCATGGCATTAAATTAATGAGCGGTCCAATGTGCCTTTTGTAGCATTTGTTTTCTGTTTCCCCCACCACCCCCCCCAACACTCATGCCCCAACACGGTTAGTCAAATGTGTGGGTGTTCAAGGTAATGATGATGCCTTCCTCCTCATTTTCCATCCCTCATTCTCTCTCTCTCTCTCTCTCTCCCTATCTCTTTTTTCTCCCTCTCTCTGTCCCTCGATCTAATCCAGCTCATTGAGATAGATCTCCTCCATCATGGCGAGGTGGCTCTACCTCCCTGTATAACTAACCGATGCACAGGGATAGTTCATCCTGGAATGAGAAGACCTCTAGAGTCTGCCGGCCTGCTATTAATGGATAGCCCTCATTATGGAGACTGCCTCCACAGCATCGTGATATAAACCAGAGGATTATGAGATGTGAAACCTTAATTAAATCAAAATTACACATGCAATAAAATTAACTCATTTTGTTACGTTTCTGACACAATTCATGTCATGTTTTTTTAAGGCACTTAAAAGTGATGCATGGAATAATGTTGCATTAAGTATTGAGTCTACTTAACAAAGGTCTTCAGCTTTAGTTTGATTAATACTTCTCAATGATATGCATTACAAATAGAAATATGTAATATCCTTGATTATGTCCAGTTGTCTTATAGCAATGCATATTTAATGTACATTTGGATTTGATCTTCGTGTGGTTGTTGGGCAGGATGCAGCGGCCAGTGTTGCGTCCCCTCTATCCCCACTCATCACCGCAGATCTTTACATGCATCATGTAGGATCTGTAGAGTCCTGCAACAAAGATCCATGATCAAACATTCTCCGCAGTAACACACACACGGACACACACATACTCTCTCTCTCTCTCTCTCTCTCTCACACACACACACACACACACCTCCCCCCATCTCTAACATGGCTAACGTGGGACCTAATCCATCAGTCCTGATGGAATTCTCCCATACATCAGCACCACATGTGCGTGTCGACGCCACACAAAAGCCACCACAGCCTCACAAGAATCAATTACTCCTGTGTGAGTGTGTGTGCGTGCGTGTGTGTATGTGTGTGAAAATGTACAAGTGTGTACAAGAGTGTATTTGCACTCATACTGTATGTGTAAAACTTTCACCTCTCTGTGTAGGGGTCTATGTCTTCATTGTGTGTGTATGTGTGTGTGCGTGTGTGTTTAAGAGACAAAGAGAGAGAGAGAGAGAGAGCGTACATTTATATTTACATGTCAATTTAATGTGGATAAAGACCTATAATCTAAGCTAAAACCCCTAACAACTAATCTCCTTTGGTGAAACTGTTGCCACCCCAGTGTACTGCTGATACACACCTCTCGACTATGTTGTGTGTTGTGCCTACTCAGTAAGAGGGCATTATATCACTTCTCTGAACCTGCCACACAGGACATGCTGTTAACATCTCTATACACTAGTAACAGCTTAGCCTTTATGGTGTGCATATTGTGTGTGTGTGTGTGTGTGTGTGTGTGTGTATGTGTGTGTGTGTGTGTGTGTGTGTGTGTGTGTGTGTGTGCGTGCGTGTGTGATGATATCATAGTATGAGAGTATGATAGCATAGCATCTTAAGATAAGAGAGGAGAAGATGAGAGAAGATGGAATTATTTTTATTGATGTATTTATCAATGCAAACATTGTACACAAACAGCAAACAAATAGCATCCACAAGTACATGACCTGAGATTTAACTGCCTCAATGGCGTATCATGCAATAATAAAAGCACTTATTTAATTATTTATAATCACCCATTTTAAAAGCCCCCCAGGGTGCCAAATAAATGTATGACTTGTTTGGATGACTGTTTTTACGGATGTGTTTGTTTTGTGAGGACCAGGTTGTGCGTCAAAATATGGGGAGAGAAAACACACACCTACATGCAGACACACATGCCCAGCAAAACAACACACACACACACACAC
>NW_027468587.1:21322224-21387224 GCF_046254945.1 Alosa pseudoharengus
GGGAAAGAGGGGAAAGAGAGAGAGAGCTTGCCCCTGCCACTGTAGTGTTGACAGGTCACTCTGGCATGTGCGCCCCTTCAGACTGACCAAGGTTGGATTTAATCTCATAATGGTAGAGAGGAGGGCTCCTTGAAGCAAATCAGGACCCATTGACCAAAAGGGCCATGCATTATTCACTGGTCATATTTCTCATAATATACCCTCCTCCTCCTCCTCCTCCTCCTCCTCTGCAACCCCCTCTTCCTTCTTCTCTAAGGAGAAAGAACGGTGGCCAGACTGACCAGATGAAATGTGAAGCCTCTGCACGGCCGTCACGACACCATCGACTGGTCTGGCATATGTGTCACCAGCCAAGGGCCAGCAGCCTTAAGTACCAACAGATCCCAGTTACACACACCACAACACGAGATTACGTTATTTGGTAAAAATACCGATTTTATTAACATATAATAACACATGGGTAGCCACTCTAGACAGGAGGGTAAAACGTATAGGGGCGGACGTGTTCAGGGTTGGCCACTCTAAACCACACGTGTAGTCAATCCCATCTCGGAACCATAAGGCACTTCAAAAGTCATAAGCACGAATCACCACCTATTATAATTTCACAATCCATGGACACAGCACACAGTAATGCACACAGTAATGATTTGTGACGTCACGCCCACACACTAAAAAGGCCCTTAACCGCTGCCCACTACAACTCCACCCACTGCCCAGTTACTGCAGCCCACCAGCACGTACACAACATTCACAAACACAAAAAAAGAATAAGAAGAAAATTATTGTCCATTGGCCGGGATCCTCCAGGCCAAAAGGAAAATAAAAAAACAAAAATTCACTGTTCCAAGGGGATTGGTATCAGTCTCACCGGGCCCTCTGGGAAATGTAGTCCGCTACTGGATCGGCCGTGAGCTTAGTTCTTGAAGATGACGTCACGGCGGCACGATGTTCACGTCAGTTCACGTCACGCCAGTGGAGTCCTCAACCACGGAAGCGAAAGCAGTACTGAGTCCCGGCTGAAACTGTCAACAAAACACAGGCAATTAGACCACTCCAGCCAGCAGTGTCAGCGACGCTCACTCGCACAATGATACAGAGTTTGGAATATCACCGTCCCTTTTGATCCACTCCAAGTTAGCGTTGTCACTCGACTGCGGCTCTCCTCCGGATCAGGCTCCGTCTCGTCGTCCAGCAGCACCCGCCTGGAATTCCAACACCATCGTGAGCTACATGGGCATGTGAATTAACAAAAGAATACAAATAGCTCTTCCCTGTACTGTGGCGATCATCCAGCGTAGATAGCCTACAGCAGCTCAGCGTCCTCGTCGGCAGTCGCGGTCAGCAGGCAGCGGTCGGCACAGGCAGCGGCCAGCCAACAGCGGTCAGCAGGCAGCAGGAAGCAGGACTTCGCCTTCTCCCCTACTCCCCTACTCAAGATTCCCACAGTCCCGCCGCTCACTGCCTCTTATCCGAGCTACAATCACCACACCAGCCAACCAGCACGGTAGCCAGAGGATTGCCTATCAAGGCTGACGGGTGTGGGAAATCATCTAGAGCACCACGCAGGCTTCGGGGCAGGGAAAAGAATCAGTGCACAAGCATCCTACCACACAAACACTGTCATTGCTCGTCTAAGAGTCCATAATGTCCACAACTGCAAAAGTCCATATACAATAATGTCCATAACTGCAACAGTCCCTAATAATGTCCAAAACTGCAACAGTTCATACAAACATTGGTCTCCATATCATAATCAGTCCCCACACAACACATACACATCCTTCCCGCCCACGACATATGCACTACAGCACTTTTAGCTGCTTTCACCTCTGTGTGTGCACGTGAGTTTTTTTTTTCACCGGTAAAAAAGGTCAACGTCACCGGTCAAAGGTGTGAAAGCGGTAAGAGAAAATAGAATACACCCGTTGGTTTCGTGTAGACGTTCCCATCATGTCTATGCCCTGAGGTAAGCATGGCAGGGCTGGGTAGGGCCTTTCTCTTCCTAGTTACATAGTTCAAACTCATTTCTTTTGTTTATTTTGGTGGGTGTTTTTCCCCATTTTCCAAGAAGAATTGGTGGCTGCGAAAGGGGAGCCTGTTGCAGGATTCCAAGTAGGCCTACTTTGCGATTTCTTCCTCATGAACATTCCTGTGTTCTGCAGAAACGCCCTCTGGGTTCCGTTGAGTCAGAGCTCAGGGTAATTGACAGGCTTCCAGGAAGCTCGGCTGAATGCCGAGAGCAGGTGCAGGCCTTAGTGACGTGCTCTGACATGGTGGTGGCGGCTGTGGTGGTGGTGGTGGTGGTGGAGGCTACTGCAGCAGCTGTGGTGGTGGCAATGGCTAGTGTAAATGTTAGCTGGGTCCCCCCTGGTTGTCGGGTGGGTGGGCTTGTGTGCACAGCCCCTGCCATTCTCCTGGCTCTTAATTGGCCTCACTGCTGAGCGCACCCCTCTAAAGAGCCGGAGGGTGGCCCTCCGTACCCTTTCCTACTCCACCCCCTCCCATCAGCACCTCAGCCTGCCAGGGGGTGGGGTGGGAGGGTGGGGGTGGGGGTGGAGTTCTCCTCACCTCTCTCTCAAGCCTGTGCAGGTAGGTAAAAGAGTGCCCCCCCCCCCCTTTCTCTTTTTCTCTTGCTCTCTCAGGTTGAAGGTTGTGTCCCGTACGGACGGCCTGGCCTCCCTCTGTGTGGTCTGCCATAGACACAGACACTCCTCGTGTTGCTCAGGGTTGTCAACCAAGATCCTGCCTGTGTGAGTATGTATTTCTTTCTCTCTTCAAGTCCTTTTCCTCTTGTCTCGAGACATCTGTTGCCCTCATTCTGCCCTGTTCAACTCTGTCTCTTTCTCCTCTTCTTCTCTGTCAACCTTGGGCCTATAAGGCGGTCTTCCAGGGTAGGTTCTGCTCAAGGCCTCCTCCTGGTTCTATAGGTGCTTGATCTTGGGGGTCTAGACCACAAGTTCTGTAAAGCACCTTGAAACTTATTGTTGAAAGCACTATAAGAACTGTAATGCATTGTATTGAATGGAACTGATATGAGTTTACTTTCACAATATTAAAATACATGAAATTGAATGGAATTTAAATTAATAGAATAGAGTTTAGAATATAATAAAATAGAATAGAATTCCTAATATATACTAATGCTGACCCGCATTTTATTTGGAAACAATAAACCCAAAATATACTCTCATAAATATATTCTGTACATCTGCACACATTAAATACTGTTCAGTTTTATTTATGTACACACTTATAACCCTGATAACAGCTCCCCATCCCCCCATATACTTGGTCTCTTTCTCTCCCTCACACATACACACACAAAACATGCATACTGTATACACTTTCACATACAGAAGATGTGGCACAGCACTCGGACACGCACACACACACACACACACAAATACACACACACACACATGCACGCACGCATGCACGCACGCACGCACACACACACACACACACATGCATGCATTCACGCACGCACGCACACACACACACACACACACACATGCACACACACACACACAGACACTCACCTTAATTGGCCCACCAAGCGTCTCTTAAAAAGCCTTTGAGAGAGGATGAGAGAGAGAAAGGGGCAAAGCGTGAGAGGGAGGGCAGACGAGAGGAAGAAGAGACTGAGAGAGGGAGGAAGGGAAGAAACAAGGAAGGCAGTGCACTGTGTGTGTGTGTGTGTGTGTGTGTGTGTGTGTGTGTGTGTGTCTTTCTGGGGCTAATTACAGATGCAGATGTGTGTTGCCACTCGCAGCATCGCTGAATTCATTTCCTTTCTCCCTGCCCTTCCCCAGCTCCCCTGGGGAGATGCCGATGGAAAGAGAGAGAGAGTGAAGGAGGGAGAGAGAGAAAGAGAGAGAGAGAGAGAGGAGGGGTGGAAAGATGGGGTTTGGAATCTGCATAACAAGTCTGGAGAGAGAAAAAGAGAAATGCTGAGAGAGAGAGAGAGAGATAGAGAGAGTGAGAGAGAGAGTGAGAGAGAGAAAGAGAGAGAGAGAGAGAGAGGCAGTAAGGGGGTCATTGTGGCTGGCGTGGTTATGTGGCTGTTTTTGTTTAAATGAGTTTGTGGAGTAAATGGGTTTGGGACTCAGAATTGTGGTTATTGCTCATTGCATGCTTTTCATAGCTGTGAACATGTTAAGGGTAAAATTGTGAGGTAAAGCTACATAAAAACTAAAACTTATGTAGTCAAAAATGTACAGATACAGACATTGGATGCCCCACTGCAATTTAAATATGTTTTTATGTGTTTTAAATGTGTGCATGTTATCTTGCCAAGTTATTTTAAGGGCTCCCTCTGTGCGGATGCCTGTAATGTGCACTTACATCATACCACCACTAGGGGCTCTGTGTGCAATCCTTGGCACCAGCATTCACTGTATAATGCATGTGGTCTGGAACACACTCCCAGTAGGCCCACCTACATCTCTCTCTCTCTTTCTCTCTCTGTCTCTCTCTCTCTCCCTCTCTCTCTCTCTCTCTCTCTCTCTCTCTCTTCTATTTCCTTCCAGCCAGCCAGTGAGTCAGCCTAGGCCAATTAATTACAGGCCTCTAATTGAATGTAGGGGACTCTACAGGGAGGGTTTGTAACACCAGCGAAGCATTTGTTTGTCTCTGTTGTTTATTTATGTGTGGCGCACAGATATCACACACGCCAGTGACACGTGCACGCCTTCTCACGCCAGCGCCAGCTAGGGGCAGAGAGGACTGGAGCTAAATAAGAGAGCGGACAAGATGTGACGCCACGGTTATGATGTGTGTGTGCATGGCCACTGTGCAGGCCAGTAAGCATACACAAGGCTTGCAGACAAACACACACACACACACACACACACACACACACACACTCACAAACACACACACACACACACACAAACACACACACACACACACACACACACACACACACACACACACACACACACACACACACACACACACACACACACACACACATTGAATTCAAAACACATACTTTCACAGTAACACTCCCTCAGGCATTCATTCATACACCAACATGCAACTGTGCACACGTGTACAGATTCAAACACATACATACACACACATGCGCACACACACAGATAGACCAGTGCACACAAGCACACACAACCACACTTGCATACAACACAAATACACTTGAAGTTTTAATATGCCTTCAGGCCCTTGTGCGCAGACACATGCATGTGCCCACACACACACAAACACACACACACACACACACACACACTGATACACTCTCTCACATTTAACCACTCACACTAATACACTCACTCACTCTCACACACACACACACACACAAACACACACACACACACACACACACACACACACAAGCATGGAGCCACACTGGTTGTGAGGTACTCTTCAGGACGTGTCAGGGCCTTGGGAATGCGGTGGCAGTGGTGGCTGTTGGGGTAATGAATGTGCAGTGTTAAGGCGTGATGAGGAGGAAGAGGGGGGGGGGGCTGGTCCATACACTAAACGTACATTATGAAGAGTGATGAAGAGTGTAGCCGGCTGCATTAAGTGAACATTGTTTTATCTGCTAATGAGAGTCTCTCAAGGGAGCAGCACTTAATGGAAGCCCCTGGCCTCTCACACTCTATGGTCTTTCTTTCTCTCTCTCTCTCTCCCTCTCTTCTCTCTCTCCAAATGTCTCTTACTCAGGTCCCTCACACTCCCTGTGGTCTCTCTCTTTCTGTCTCTCTCTCTATCTTTCTCTTACTCTGGCCCCTCATGCTCTGTGCTCTCTCTTTCTCTCTCCCTCTCTCTCTCTCTCCATATATCTCTTTTTCTGCCCCTTATGCTTTCAATGGTCTCTCTTTTCATCCCTTTCTTGCTCTTTTTCTTCCTGTGACCTTCACAATCGCTATAGTTTCTCTGTCTCTCTCTCTCTGTCTGTTTTAATCTTTTTCTGTCTGCTCACACTCTGGTTGCTCTCTCTTCATCTCTCTCTCTTTCTCTCTATCTCTCTCTCTGTCTCGCCCTCACATTTCAATGTAGTGCAATTCAATTCTTTTCATCCGCATGACCATTTAAAAAGAAGATAGCCTTGCAAAAGCATAGAACATGCAGTAGAAAATATCAAAGAAAATATAGACTCATAGAACATGTTTGTTATGAAAACATAAACGCATGCTCACAGATACACACACTCATTCACAAACACACATATACTTCTATTTGTCATTGTTTATATTCACATTGATCTGTGTAATATGTATGTATAATGCAATCAATTAGCATACAAATAACCTCTTAGCACACATCTTAATTAATTTTCCACCATGGCCATCATGGTAATAGAAATAAGTTCTGCAATACATGTTGTGCTCTCCGTCCGGCAGTGAGCTGTTGTGAAGGGGTTAGAGAATTCTGGGGGTGGACAGGATGCTGCCCTCGCCATTCTTCAGGGCCTGGTCAATCATTCCTTCAGCTTTTATATCCAGGCCTAGGGTGGGGGTGGGGGTGGTGGGGCAATTGTGCAATTGTGAGTGTCAAAGAGAGGCCTGAGATAGATGGCACATGAGAGAGAGAGAAAGAGGGGTAGAGGTAGAGAGAGGGAGGTTGAAAGAGAAAGAGAAAGAGAAAGGAGGGGATGACACCAGGGCTTTCTCTCCCCACATGCCTGCACACACATAATGGCCATTTCACAGCTCGCCGGGGGTTAACACGTCCGAGATGGATGGCACCCCAGATGGAGCAGAAATGGCCGATCCGCTCGGGCCAGATTGACGAGGAGGCTGGACGGAGACCAGTCTGAGAGCGACCGGCCGGCCGGCAGCCGCCGCCACAGCTTTTGAAGAACTAGCGGCAACGCAGGGGCCCCCAGATCGACAGACGGATTCTTCTCAATCCCAACCTCCCCCGGTCCTTACACACACACACACACACACACACACACACACAAGCCTTTACCATTTGCATATTGCTTTTCTATAGCATGGGATGAGAAAGGACATTGATTGGACAGAAGGGCAGATTGACAGGTGCAGGCCCCGCCAGGCAGAGGCGGGAAGGTGCAGACAAACATACACACACACAGACACACACACAGACACACACACACACACACACACACACACACACACACACACACACACACACAGAGAGAAATTTTTCACAGAAGAAACTCTCATAGGCAGCCCAATCTAAACCGGTCAAGTGAAATTCACATGTTCACTTGAGATTATGAACAATGATTACAGTAAAAACAATTATAAACAATACCAACAATAATTGTTCAGTATATTGTAAAATGGTAATTCATTCGACCAATTATCGATGAGCATATATGGAACTCAGCTCCAATGAGCACTGGCATGTTCTTATGTCACTGACAGCCTCGACTCTGAGCATGAAAAGGCATTATAAAAATGTTGATGTCGTACCTCAGGCATCAATCCTCTCTGGGGAAGCTCCTCTACACGCTGCACAGGCCAATAGGGAGAAATAAACCTGTTTGACAGGCTGACATCTCAGGCACGCTCTTCTCCTCTTCTCCTAATGAACAAACCTTCAAAAGACCAGACCATGCCACGCTCATCTCTTAGAGACAGAGCATTGGTGCAGGATTGCTCTTGGTTTATGTCCAGACGAAAACCTTTGCACTGGGCAGTGGACATTGGGCATTATTTACTGTAAAATTAGGGAAACTGTGTGACCCATGTGTACAAATATTATGTATTTGTGTGTTACAGTAAGTCAGTAAGTGTGTTTGTGAACACACTTTTATGTGTATCTTATGTGCATTTATGTATTTGTACTGCAATGTAACTGCGTGTGTGTGTGTGTGTGTGTGTGTGTGTGTGTGTCTGTGTCTGTGTGTGTGTGTGTGTGTGTGTGTGCATGTGCTAGCGTGTGTGCGTGTGTTTGTGTGTGTGTGTGTGTGTCTGTGGATGCTCATCTCTATTTTCTAGGTTCCTCAGCTGTTCTCCTCTTCAAAGCCACTGAGTGCTGCCCCCCCACCTCTTCCCCCCTCCCTCCAATCTCTGCTCCTTTGTCTTTGTGTTACATATTTAATAGGGCGCCATGAGTGTGAGGGGTACCTGAGGCAGGGAGCTGGGGTACGGCTGCCCTGAGCCTGCGTGCGCGTGGCCCTTTTAAGACAAAGGCGCGGAGTGTGATCAAAGGCCCCCATTGATGTGCTCGTGAGAGGGGAGCCATTGAGGGGCCAAGTGATGCCCCCACGCAACCAAGACCCTTGCCACTCGGAAACCGCCACCCTTCTCCTCTTATGTTCTTTGCACGTGTTTGTGTGTGTGTGTGTGTGTGTGTGTGTGTGTGCGTGTGTGTATGTGTGTGAATGTGTGTGTGTTTGTGTGTATGGGTCCTTAGTGCAACATTTGAGACATTTCAACATTTTAGAAAGAATGGGCATTGAGATATGAATTGCAATATAATGATGCCTTCCTCTTTCTTTCTTTCTCTCTATCTGACACTCTCTTTCTCTTTTTCTCTGTCTCTCTCCATCCCTCTCTCTATGTCTCTCTTACTCTCACTATCTCTCACCATCCTTCTTTCTCTCTGTCCCCTGAATACATTGGTCTGTGGCGCCTGTCAAACTATCTGGCTGATTTTATTGCTCACTCTCAATCACCTACTCGTAGAGATCAGGAACACGTGTACAGTATTGATCGCCAATCAATGATCAATTAAGCCATTTGTTCACATACGAGCCCACGGCTCTTTCCGGACAGTGGCACTGCTCGGCTAATGGAAATGGGACGCAGTGGAAACAGGACGCAGTCGCATCATCGATCAAGGAGGAACATGCGGGGGGATTTTAAACACAAATCTCGTCTGTTGATTGTTGGACACTTAAGTGAAGGCAGTGAGCTGAAGCAGACCTGATGAGGGTAAAAAAATTCCTTAGTCACGGTGATAAGCTAAAAGAGATTAATAGACTCCTTTGACATGAACTAGCTAAGAAATGTTTTGATTTGATATCCCAGTTGCATAATGAATTTAACAAATGATAATTGCATTATAGCTTTGTATTATAGATCAGACATAGAAGTCAGGATCAACACACAGTGTTGAAGAGTCTGAGTGGATTTGTGCCAAGATATCCCCACTCATGGAAAGCCTCTTGTCCAATCAGAAATTAATTAAGTGTTTGACCAGACCTTGCTGTTCCATTATTCGGCATTATGACTAAGAAATGGCAGACGATGTTATTTAAACCTTTGGATGTGTGTGTGTGTGTGCACGCGTGTGTGTGTGTGTGTGTGTGTGTGTGAGAGAGAGAGGGTGGGACTCAATGGTCTTGTTTAGTATTTGTCTTCTTTTTTTTTACTGGAGTTTCTGCGCTGGAGCCTCCAACTCCACAGATGGAGCTCCTGCCTGCACCAGACCACCCTCTCATTCTCACTCCATCGCCATCATCCTTTCATCCTCTCTATCTCTCCCTCTCAATTCAGTTCAATAAGTGTTATTGGCATGACTGAATACACAATGTTGCCAAGGCATTTATAAAGTAAAAGAAGAAGAAGAAAAAGATGATAATATTACAATAACTTTGTACAATAACTCAGTAGAGTGTATACCACCATGGAGGTTATGTTTTCACTTCTCTGATTTTTGCCAAAAACGCCTTGCCTGATTCTCAGCACCTACTGCAGGTGGAAATGTGTAGCACTGACCCAGGAAAGACCCAGAACATTTTTGTGCGGATACAACTCAAGGGATGCCTTCACTTTCTCTAACTATGCGGCCACTCTAAATGGACAGTGACTTTTATTTTGATAGTCTTCTTCTTTTTCTTCTTCTTCTTCTTCTTGTTCTGTGTAGGGTGGGGTTGTTTTTTTAGGTCAAGCAGTCAGTTATCTTGGGGGCCGAAGTGAAAAGGGGGGGTGGGGGGGGCGTGGTTCACCTTCCTACAAGCACCCGAACCCCCCCCTCCTCATTCTCTCCCCATTAAGCCGGTCCGCAACAATTGGGCCTGACAGAGCCACGGGAAACAATCAGGGCGGGGTCATCGCCGGGGTGACCCTCGGGAGGCCCAGGGGGACAGAGGACCCAACGATCCGCCGCCGTCCACCCCGACCACTGCTTTGTCCTGCCACAAATCTGGCAGCCCCCATCAGCCCCTATCCATGCCCACAGTCCTGCCATCTCCTGAACCAGTTCACCCACCACTGTCCACCAGTTCGGAGCTGGGACCAACATGGACACTTTCAACACTGTCTGTGTCTGTGAGAGTGAACATTGAATTAATCACAATCCTACAACTTTTCTGTCTCTTCTGGAGAATGATATTGTGTGTGTGTGTGTGTGTGTGTGTGTGTGTGTATGTGTGTGTGTGTGTATGTGTACTGTATGTGTATGTGTGTGTTTGTGTGTGTGCTTCTGTTTGTGTTATGTGTGTGTGTGTGTCTGCCCGTGTCAGTATTTCTGTCTGTTTTGGCGAGTTTGAGAGTGGGCGTGTGTGAGACTGTGTGTGCGTGTCTGGCCCCTTTTGTAGAGCATTGGGTAAAAGAGGAGGGGTGTACGTGCATGTGTGTGTGTGTGTGTATGTGTGTGTGTGTGTCTGTCTGTGTTTTAGGGAGGGGCTCTGTGTGTGTGTGCGTGTGTGTGTTGTCTGTGCAGTGACAGTTTGGAAGCTTCACACTTTGCTGCCCCGTCCAGCGTTGTCTGTCTGAGCGCAGTGGCCGAGTTCCCACGTGAAAGTGCCACCGCGTTGCGCCAGGACCCGCCGACCGTTGACCATGGCAGCGCCCACTCCGGTTTAGCAGCCACACTGACACAAGAGCCATTAAACCCAATCCCCAATGTTAACACACACACATACACACACACACACACACACACACACACACACACCTCGCTTTCGCTGCCCATGAAAACGCCTCTAAATATCTCTACAGCATGACGGTTAAAAACATATCACAGATGTATTTTTTTATATAGCTGTAATCTTGTCAGGCTATTAAACATTACAATTTATGTCTATAAACAAGGATGAGGTGGGGCAGTGAAATGTGGTGGTTAGACATGGATGTTGTATTTTAGATAAACATAATAGGAAAAGCACAAATATGTTAATAGGTAAATAAACAAATAAACAACTCTAAAAACAACTGAAAATTTAATGATTTGAGTAAGTCGAGCAAGTGGGAGCAATATTCCTCCAGAAATATTCCCCCAAAGATTAACATACACATCTGACATCATCACAGCCGATTAGCAGCAGGCCAAACAGTGAGGTACCAACATACCATACACATTTCTGTGTGTGAGCCAACAACTACTGCACTCATAAGTCAATTAAATCAACATGTACATCCAAACCCAGAGAGAATGGGACAGAGAGAGAGAGATAGAGAGAGAGAGAGAGAGAGAGAGTGAGAGAGAAAGAGAGAGACTGAAAGTAGCCAGACCAGAAGCAATGTCAACTGTGGTCTGTAGTGATTAGCATACGATCATGTCTGGGGTGGCATGGTGTCATATAACAGTGTTAACGGTGTATCAGAAACGAAAGGAGAGAATGAGACAAAAAGAGACTGAGAGAGAGAAAGAGAGAGAGACAGAGAAGGGGGTAAGGAAGTAGATAGCTGGTGGTGGCGGCAGGGGAGAGGGGGATGAAGATAGACTGGAGAGAGGGAGGGAGTGGGGAGAGGAAGGAGGGGATGGTTAGTGACAGGGGTGGGTGAGCATGGAGGAGGGTGTGTGTGTCTGTGTGTGTGTGTGTATGTGTGTGTATGTGTGTGTGTGTGCGTGCATGTGTGTGTGTGTCTGTGTGTGTGTATGTGTATGTGTGTGTGTGTGTGTTTGTGTATGTGTGTGCGTGTGCGTGTGCGTGTGTGTGTGTCCATTTTTGGGTGATGCCGCCTGCTGGGCCGGCATGAGGTGAATGTGGGGAATGAGGGGGGTGGAGGTATGGGGGGGAGGGGGGAAAGGGAGAGAGAGGGAGGGAGATAAGGGGGAGCGAGGGAAGGGGGGTGTCAGTCCCCCCTCCCTGCAAATGAGGCGACGGGGACAGATGGCGTCCCTCGGAGGGGCTCAGCGAGCGAGTCCTAGATTTCACCTGCAGCCCCATGGGAAAATGCCGCCTTCCACACATATGCAGCCGCTGAGAGAGCGCCGTGGAATGCTCCTCCGAACACACACACACCAGGATGGAGGGATGGGGAGACACAGATACAGAGAGAGAGACAGACAGACAGAGAGAGAAGTGAGAAAAAAACATCAAGTTAAATAAGAGAAGAGGTGTTACTTTGTTTGAGAAGCTCTTAACTCTTAACAAACAGTCATACAGCTATACACTCCAAACAAAACTACAAACAAACTTGTGCACATGCCTGGATCTGTTTTGGTACTGATTCATCTTGCCTCTGTTACCCTCACTTGACATAATGTCTCTTTCTATCCCTCTATCTGTGTTTTCCTTCATCCCTCCACTCTCTCACTCTTTCTCCACCCCACCCCCTTTCTCCTGCTCCTTCTCTCTCCATCTCTCTTGGCCCCTGACTGTTGGTTCTTACAGATGGTGCTTTTGAGTGCAGTGAATGGGGGCGCCCAGGGTCAGGAGGATGAGACAACAATGCAACAATTCCCTCCCTGCTTTCTCTTCCACACAGCCCAGAGAGAGAGAGAGAGAGAGAGAGAGAGAGAGAGAGAGAAAGAGAGAGAGGGAGAGGGGAAGAGTGAAAGTAAACAATAGTCCGCTCTGCCCGGGTGGTGTGTATTTGGGGTGGGAGGGGGTTAGACTCCCAGGGTCACTGGAGGGCAGGTGGGGAAGTTGTGTGTGTGTGTGTGTGTGTGTGTGTGTGTTGGGGGACAGAGTTGAGGTTGGGGTTGTGAGGACAGAAGTGGGGGGTCTCTCTCTCTCTCCCTATCTCTTTCTGTCTCTCTCTCTTTTCTGTCTCTTCACTGCTGGCATGTTGGTTAAACTCAGGTCAGGGTTCAGTGGAGCCACACAAGCCTGGGAGTTTTTGCCCAGTTAGGTGAAGATACGATGAAAGGCATGCATTTAACTTAATGTACAAATGAAAACATAAACACAAGGCATTGATGTCTCTTCACCCATAGATAGATAGATAGATAGATACTTTATTGATCCCCAGGGGAAATTCATGAAGGACATCTTATTCAAATTCAAAGTTACTTTATTAGCATGACTGTATGGGTGTTGTCAAAGCTATTCTCATTCTTCCTTTTAGCATTGGGTTCAACTGAATCATCTAATCAGCAGTAGAACGAGAACACCCTTACCAACAGCTAGGGATAAGTGCGATAGTTCCATAGAAAATAAAATTATGAACCATAGCACTGTGAAATTGTAAACCGTAGCACTGGCAAGGTGTTGGCCTTATACCAATATACCAATAGTGTAAAAGAAGGGAATATTCACACTTCCTGTTGTGTCAGGGAATCCCATCTCACCGCAGCTTAGCAGATGTCCTCCATTCTAGGTGGAATATTAAACCTCTTTAATCCATATACTTATACTTCCTACCGCTAGTCATGTGTGTTAATCATGGCTCTTCCACTGAAGTAAGCAATTCAATTATCCTCTCCACACATTCCTCCTTAGTGTTGGATGAATATTTGGTCTCATGATTGAGATTTGTTTAGTTCATTGTTCTGTTTTGGGTTATCTTCTACCTTAGGATCAGTGATGGTGGATATGATGATATGATGGCATTGCTGTTTGTATACTGAATTGAAGGGGTAAAATGGCCCAACAACCATGATTTTCATGTTATTTTGTTTGAGAGTCAAAAAAACATGCCGCCATGTTTTCTCCTTTCCCCCCCTCCTCTTTCTAGATACCCACCCCCTTCCCCCGCGATCCGATCAGTCATGTCACGCCGCAGGAAGGCGCGACAGGCGCTATCCCGAGCCTCGTCTCTGAAGCACGTGCTGCACAACTACACAGATGCTGTATTGATCTCGCCAGCTTGAGGCGCGTGGATCAATACAGATGATCAGCCATTCCATTGAGTCTCCAATCTCCCGCTAACCACATGATGCTCCCTTATTCTTCTGCACTCAGCTTGCTGGAATGTGCCACCACAGAGAGACAAATAATAGCCAGGGACATCTGTTTTTACAACTGCATTATAGAGTGGCTAAAGACACTGACACCGCGCCACAGACCAGGCAGTACATTGTCTCCATCACCATAGTGAAAGAAAAAAAAAATCAATCATAGTAAAGTTATTCTGAAATATACAGAATTTCACACAGATTCTATACAGAATATTTGACAGAAAGAAATGAGACAGACAAGTAGACACATAGATAGACAGATTGATAGAGAGAGAGAGAAATTGATAGATAGGATGTCCTAGATTCTTATGGTGAACAAAACAGAACGGAACACTCAACGGTCCTATAATGAACCTGGATAATCTGCATGTGTAATCCATGGCTTCATAGTTGAAGGTGACTAGTTTAGAGTTCTAGAGATTAGTACCACAGAAGTTTGGAGGTGAAGTGACTCGGGACTGAAACAGAGTCAGAGGAAAGGGAGAGAGAGATAAAGAGAGAGAGAGAGGGAGCGGCTGGCGATGCCTCATTTAAAACGAGACTGCTTCACTGTCTGTCTGCTCCCCCCATGCTAACCCCCCATGTCTCGCTCTTTCTCCTCCGTCTATCTATCCCCTCCACCCCGGGTCGCGCCTGCAAATCGCCAAGTCACGGGGCATAAGGGGTTTCAATGGAGCATGAACCTCTCGCCATCCGCGAAGCGCTGACCCCCAGCACCCCTCCCCACCCCCCCAGCAAGAACCCCTTTCTCCATCTGCTTGGATGATTGACAGTTGTTGAGGAGCAGGCAGGGAGACCCGGTTCAGAGATCAGTGTGGGGGTGAGAAGGCGGATCGGGACCCCACCCCCATCGCACCGAACCATCCCGATCTGGCCCCTCGTACCCCTTATGCAGACGCTGAGGCTCTCCAAAACACACTCACACACATGCACACACAGACATGCATACACACATGCATACACACACACACACATACAAGCTGGAAAGCTGTAGGGCCAGTGAGTGCATGTCCCTGAATGTATGTAAATTACATAACACTAGATGTATAGAATAGCATAGCCTGTCTACCCGTCTATGGTAAAACAGCCATTCTGACATACTGAGTGAAACACATGCTCACGGTAGACTAAAGAAGTCATTACACATAGCCGTGGATAATGGACTGTCAAATCACAAGCTATTACCAGTGATTCCTTAAGCAAATCTGACAATGGAAGGATAGAAGGATGAGCAGGATTTTTCTCTCATCTGAACATGATTTCCTGTCTTCTCTTTTCTCCATCACTACCTCGAACAAAGGAACTAGCACATGAGCCAGAGAGAGAGAGAGAAACTGGGTTTTTGCAGGGGGTGGGTGTGAGATGACTGTTAAAGGAACTGATAAGGTGAATGCAAATCATGTGGAGTCTGTACACCACCCTCCTGCAGTTGGTACCAGATACGAAGAGGCAGTATCCAGAATTGTTGGAGAGTACTGTATGGTGATGAAAGGCGAAAAAAGTTTACAGATATGATTTGGGAGTTCAAATTAGAGTAAATAAACCTTTTAGGAAGTGGAATGATGTATCAAAGGACATCTGAGACATAAGACAAGTGTTGGTGTGAGTGTGTGTGTGAGTGTATGTGTGTTTGAGTGTGTGCACGCATGTGTGTGTGTGCATGCACGTGTGTGTGTGTGTGAGAGAGAGAGTGTATGTGTGTGTGTGTGCGTGAGTGCACTCCTGAGGATCAGTGAGAGGTAGGTACAACGCTCCCTATGTGTTCAGGCCCTTGTCACACTACTGCATCTAACCCCTAAAGCCCCCACCCCACACACAGCTAGAACTATCCTAGTGTGTGTGTGTGTTTCTGTGGGAGTAACCCTACTCTTATCCCTCAAATGTTCCATGGACCTCACACACTCACAGACACACACACACATACACACACTGAGCCTTTATCTTTACCACACCTAGCTTTTACCTTCCAGAGAGGCAGATCTCTTCCTCCATCTATCCCTTCATTTTCCATACCCCCCTCCTCTCCCTCCTCTCTCTGTCTCTCTCTGTCTCTCTCTCCATTCATCCCTCCTGAAGTTTATCTGTCTGACTGGACCCCCACCTCTTTGTCTGCAGTGGGGTCCATTAAACCAGTTCCCCGGCTGATTTACCACCCCAGGTACGGCCAATCCCGAGCTTGCATGGTGTAAATGCAAGAATATCCCTCTACGGGTCGGACAGCCGCGGAGCGAGGCGGTGGTTGTGGAGGGGCGGCAGAAATGATCCATTGGATCACTGGTCACCAAAGACCGAGGAAAGCCGGGGTTCTTTCTGCGCCTTTCTCCCCAGCTTTTCAGCTTAATTGAGCGGGAGAAGATTGGAGAAAGCAGGCGAGACATCCGTCATTTGCAGAGCTGAATCTATCCAGGAGCGCAGAGAGAGACTTTGTCCGAGTAAAGTTATCCTGCGTTGTTGTTGCTTTTTCTTTTACATGTCTCTCTCTTGCAGAGAAACAGGGATTTGGTGTGAGACGGCGTATTTAGGGACTTGAGGAAATATGCACAATGAGAGAAGTAATTGTGAGAGAGGGAAATATAGGCTGACAGACAGATACATGAAAATACAGAGAGAGAGAGAGAGAGAGAGAGAGAGAAGGACCCAAACTACTATGGCCAAATGAACACACAAATGAACCATAGATGAAACAAACTTTATTGTAAACCATATTTTGCTTTGACAATGAAAAAACAGCGTTTGAACTGGGTGTTTGAGTTGAACTGAGAAAAAAGAAAGATAGAGAGAGACAAGAACAGAGTAAAAGAATGGAGAGCTGTAAATATAAAGGGGATCATGACAACACAAAGGAAAGCCAGGAGGACGGAGAAAAGCAGCCAAGAGAGGTCAACAAATCTACCGGACAAACACGGAAAGAGGCCAAAGAAGATGATGAGAGTGAATGATACAGAGAGAGAGAGAGAGAGAGAGAGAGATGTGGGGAGAATGAACGACTGAGCAGAGACAGAGAGAGAGAGACCCAGAAGTGGCGATCTAGTGGGAGATGGCAGAGGCCACGCAGACATCTAGTGGAGGATCTGAGGTGGAGGTCGCAGGGCTGGGGCGGGGGGGTGGCTGTTGGATGGTGGGGTTGGGGGTGGGTAGCAGTGGTGTGGTGGGGCCAGGGGCCGGGCTGCATGGCGGGGTGGGCAGGGAGGCGGGCTGTCTGGGTGAGTGGTGGTGGGACTGGCCTAATTGATCTCTGGGCGATGCACCGAGCCCGGGCTGAG
The DNA here is from genome assembly GCF_046254945.1 of Alosa pseudoharengus. Taxonomy (NCBI): domain Eukaryota; kingdom Metazoa; phylum Chordata; class Actinopteri; order Clupeiformes; family Clupeidae; genus Alosa; species Alosa pseudoharengus. The sequence goes on from NW_027468587.1 coordinate 21,339,504, forward strand.
GAACCCTCGCCCAGGCCATTAGGATGCTAATCCTGCCCTCCTCTCTTCTCCTCTCCTCTCTTCTCTTCTCTGCCCGTCTGCTGCCTGTGCTGCTGGTGCATAACACAGCTATGAAGATGAGGAGGAGCGGAAGAGGAGGATGGTACACATACATACACACATTCACACTGACACAGGCTCACACAAATACAGCAACATGCATTCACACACACACACACACACACACACACACACACACACACACACACACACACACAGAGAGACTCTCTCTCTCTCACACACACACACAGACTTTCTCTCTCGCTCTCTCTCACACACACACACACACACACACATTGCATGTAGATCATCTGGGCTGTCACCCTCTCAAACACGTGCTAATAGAAACAGCGACCACTGGCCTTGCATTCATGTCTCCTTTATTGGTCTTTTTTTGTCTTGCTTTCACAAAGACAAAAGCGGGATGATATCCGTGGCAGGGCGAGGGGACAGGGGGCTACGCGTTCGGGGGATCATTTTTTATTTCCCCTAATTGACGGGAACGGTTCTTTTGACCCTAATTAGGGCTCTGTAATCTCTCATTTGCATATCACAAAGGCAACTCCATTTGCATTTTTGTAAACGAGACAGGGCTTGCATCTGCATGCTCTCCACCTCTCTCTCTCTCTCTCTCTCTTTCTTTCTTTTCACTTCCTCCCCCTCTCTATCTCTCTGTCTTTCTATCATACACATGAATGAAAACATACAAACACACCAATACACACACACACACACACACACACACACACACACACACACACAATAACGGGGCCAAGTAATCAGCACACCCATCTAGAGACGGGCACAAACTGGCACTGGCATTGGCATATTGGCACCTCTTCATGCATGAGAAAGAGACGAGGGTAGAGGCCCAGAGTGTCTACGGTGTAGTACACTTTAATTGTTAAGTAATTGCCCTGTAATGTCATTTCGTAATGTCTTCCGCTCTCCCTCTCCCTCGTACTGTAGTCTGCCTTGTATCTGATCATCTCCGTCATGCCACATTTGATCTGCAAAGAATCTAAAGAACGAGCAAATTACTGCTAATTACTGAACCACAGCGATGAATGCCATGTGTTGCTCTCACTCTCCCTCAGTCAAACACTTAAAACTCTACCTGTCTGTCGGACACCTCTCATCCCCTTGCCAAGGCTGACCTGAGCAACACAACCCCCCCCCCCCCCATCTCTTGTGAATTACTATGGAAATGGGGGCTAATTGAACGGCCGGTAGGTAATAGGCAGGACCACGCGGCACACATCATGAGCAGGGGGCATCGATGAAGGGTTGGGCAAGAAGAGGGGTCGAGCCGCCCACAGGGGAATGGATTAGCAGGGATACAGGCTATTGGGGGGGGGGGGGGGGGGGGGGGGGGCTCTACATCCACATCTGCACACAGTATGAAGGACTCATCAGGACCTCTTATAGTGATTCCACACTGTGTCAGGCCACTTGAGTTGAAACTTGTATCCCTGTAACCAATCCCAGATCTGCCAGTGCAAAGGCTAGCCCTTGTTAATTCATAGGAAGATAGAATGCTCCTGTTTTTCGAACTACAGAGCACTAGTCTGTGTTCAGAGTGCCAAACTAAATTTCAAAACACACCCAAAACTTTTCACACACTAATCAAAACCTAAAGATAGATAAATAAAAGGGCTTAAACTGTTGCAAGTTTACTTTTCACAGTTTAAAATATCCACTTGAACTAATGTCAATAATGTTATTCAGCTAAGTTAATTTCAAAGAAATAACACTTCTACATTTAGGGCCCTATTTTGCAACCTGGCGCATGGCGGAAATCTAGTTATTTTCCCGGTGCAAAGTAAAATTCGTATTTTGCACGTGTCTTTTATTAAATAATGTGCCAGGGGGTGTGGCAATTAACAATCTGGAGGAGATCTGGCGCGTTGTCTAAAATCGCTATTGTACACAACCTAAAACACATTGTGCCACTAACCAAGAGAAACCTAGTCAGAAGTCCATGGCGAGTTGTTTATATGTTATTTTAAGAGCACATTATCAACAGTCATATGGGCGGGTGCACAATGCACCATCCTTCTATCATCCATGAACGCGCATCAGTGCACATCCATGCAAAACATAACAATTACCGGTACATGATTAGACTACAATGGGAAACATAATTAGAATAAAGATATTACGAAATACATCTCACTATGAGTAGTTATTCACCATCATTTGCAAATTGGCAATGACGGTTAAAAGTGAATAGGCGAGAGCACAGCTGAAGGCGCACTGTCACGAGATATAAGCAACTCCTCTGCAGGATAAACATGGTTTTATTCAGTCATTCGAACATTATTAGGGTAAGTGATGCTTTTTTCAACCTACATTTTCGATGGTAACCCATTGTTAATTGTTATAGTCAATAGTGAAAGTAATCAACTGTGAAGAACTGTTTTGTCGTTGACTGACACCACGGTGAAGTTAGTTTCACTTTGCCAATGAGTAATAGACGAGTGCAAATGCATGAAGGCTACACTATGCTAGGTTTTAGTAAAGCATTGTTTAGTGGAATACCTGTTCCATACAGTCTCGCGTGCAAGCAGATTGCTTCAAATGCGCCACTGACTGTCAAAATACAGATGTGCAGTTAAAGGGAATGACAGATGTAATTCTCCTTGGTTTAAATGATGTTATACACCCACACCCGAAATTTGTTTAGACTATTCGCCAGTGACCATGCGCTTTGGACTGTCATAATAGTAAACATAATAATCAAACATTACCTTAGCTAGCAGGCTAGCTAGCTCACTACCGCACTAGCAACCGGGTAATAAGTTGAAATAAAGTAATTTTTTTCCAAATCCAAACACTACTAAATTACATAATTACAAATTGTTCCAAAAACCCTCTGTCACTCCAGAAAGCAGTAACAACCATCAATTCACAACAACCAAAGCAATCAAAATTCCTCAGGTCTCCCATTAACATTAAGTGAAGCAAGGGCTTACTCTGGTCTACTTGTACATTAAGGGGACCCCCACCTTTGCAAAAATAGAATGCAGAAGCTGTCGGATGTTGGCACCTCTTGCTCCGCTTCAACCTTCTCTACTACTAGTACCTCTCCCCTAGGTAGTAGCAACAGCAGTAGCAGTAACAGCAGCACATTAGTCGTAGCAAGAGGGGAAGGGAGAAGTAGTCATGGTATCAATATTGTCCCCTTTCATGAAACAAAATCCATGCCATCCATAAACATACATTGTGCTTCTAGCTTCTTATTGGGGGTTCTACAACAAGTGTCCGTAAAAAGAATATTGTCACAGAAAAATACATGATACATTAGTGAATTCAAGGGTAGACAATTACCAGCAATCTACGGCCTTGGATCACAGCTCCCAATAGAGGCATTAGCTATATGATATATTAACATGCTGAGAGCATGTTTTCATATGGAAATTAACACTTGTCTAATTGTCTGTTTTAGCAAAGGAAGGGCTCGGCGGTGATACACACTAGATTAGAGCCAGGTTCAGAACCAGACACTGCCTGGGCCCTTGAATAGGAGCAGTGGTTCAGATCTCTGTTTTGAAAGAAGAAAGTGTGTAAGTGTGTTTGTCGGAGCCAAGAACTTTGATTGTTATTTGGGAGGACAAAGATGCATCGCCATGGCAATTAGCTTTAATTACATGTGAATGGTTCTATATAAATCTTCTTTGGTGTGTGTGCACGTGTGTGCGTGTGTATTTGCATATCTAATACTGGGGTTTTGGGTGATGAATAGACCCGAGATGAAAAGTGTTTTTCACACACATATGACAAACGTCTGGGTATAAACGTATCTCGTTGTATCTCGTGTGATGCATTAGAAAGATAAAGCCTTTCAGATCATCTACAATCAATGAAATTAGAGATGTACCTCCCTCCATGCACACCCAAGACATTTAAATCAATCACAAAATATACTGTAGCACAAACTCTGCATTAATAAACACATATATTTCTGTCATACACAAAGTTTAAGCAAGTAAAACAAAACAACAAAGCAAAAAAAATATTGTCTATAATAAACTACAAAATGATGACAAAAAGCTGAATTTATGCCTTTATATTAACCCATTTCACCCCATCGGTTGTGACCGAAAAAAAAATGTACTTATAAGCCTCTAAAACTGTAAATGGGGAATATCCCAATACTCTTTCAGTAAATATTGAAACAATAGAGTGTTTCAATGAAATGTGTGCAGTGTCAAATGTTTTGAGTAAATTGTCACAAGACCAGAGCTGTTTACTTCCTGGTTGCACCTTGAGAAGAGGATGACGGCCTCACAGCTCTCAAATAAAAGGTTTTTAAAGTATGTTAAAATAAACATAGGACAAATATTTTTTGTACACATTGTCTTTAAGGTGTCTAGTTATGATATATACATTTATAATTATTCAAATGTCTTTGGTGTGTTTGCAGAATGAGTAAACATGTTAACGGTCACAATAGTGACCGGTGGGATAGAATGTTGTATCTAGATGCACACATACTTCTACACCTACAAACACACACACATACACATACTCATACATACACACAATATATATATATATATGTGTTATATGTGTGAGTGTGTATGTCTGTGTGTGTGTCTGAGTGTGTATATCTGTGTGTGTGTGTATTTGTGTGTGTATGTCTGTGTGTGTGCGCGTATATATACACACACACACACACACACATATATATATATATATATATGTGTGTGTGTGTGTGTGTATATACGCGCACACACACAGACATACACACTCACACACACAGATATACACACTCAGACACACACAGAGACATACAGTACACATGCACACACACATATATATATATATATATATATCTGTGTGTGTGTGTGTATCTGCAGGTGGGTGTGTGAGAGCAGCAGGCAAAGTGCATATATATATATATATATATATATATATATATATATATATATATATATATACACACACACACACACAATATGCACACTAACTCTCACACCCCATGCAGATACACACACAGAGACCATATACACTAACTCTCACAACTACATGCAGACACGCACGCACAGACATACATGTACACATTCAGGGTTCTATTTTAACGAGCCGAAGCTCCTGGTAAATAAACAATGTTTACATATTTTTCATATTTATTATTGCCAATGGTGTCAGTGTTCATATCAGTTTGAAAAGTCCTGTCAGAATACCTTTATTTTAACAAAAAAGCAATTTGAGCAACCTTTAATTGAGTATACGCATATTATCCCACCAGTCACAATTGTGACCGGTAATAAAACTCACTTTTTCATCTACTTTTATACATTTAAAAAAAAAATATATTATTGATTACTTCAAAGGGTTGCTAATAACACATGATCTGCATATTTGCATGTCTGGGAAAAATGTGGGCTTAAATGGGTTAACCATAATGCTTGATAAATTAGTTAAGTTTATGTTTATTACTTATTAACTAAGGTTTTACTAAGGGTTACACAGGGCTCAGATAAAGGTTAGTTGTACAATTAGTACCAAAGAAGTCAATTTTATGGAAACTCTTAATCAACCTTAGAAATAGCAACAGGCTGTTTCTACCCAAGGCCACAGAAAACTCCACATGGTAGCGATGGTAACTCTCTCCCCCAAACCCATGGGGTTTTACTGCATCAGGGCCCTTTCTCTCCATGCCTCCCACCACCCCACAGCACCCCAATCAGTGGCTACTTGAGCCTATGGCCCCTTTGTGAACCATCCCTAATGCTCTGACCTTCACATCACTGCAGGCCTAATGACTCAGGAGCCATTAAGGGGCCCTTGCTCCTGCCATTAGCGGAGCTGACCACCCTACCTGCCGAACAGACACAACAACCCCTGCCCTGTTCCCCTGGTCATGCCTGGGGTGTGTGCTAGATAGAGCTAGCAGTGAGTGAGACATCTAGTAAAAGGCATCTTTCACATTCCTTTGCAAAAAGACATCTTATTGTGTCTCCGTGGCAGGTTGAAAGGCCATTGGTCTTGCATTCTGGGAAAAAAGAATGCTTATTGTGTGTGGTACGGACCCGTTTATCAGATCTCAGCCGGCTTTATTGACATGTGAAATAGGGGGGAAAAAGGGACGAATGAAACATACAGTTTAAGCCATATAAACTTCCCACAACTTCAATATTTTACTACATATCATGAATGATACTCCCAAAAGGTGTTATTTTAGATAGAAAATAGGATCACCCCCCCCCCCCCCCCCCCGCCACCTCAGGAGCAGCAGTCGTGGAATAGTGGGGTTCAGGACTCCCTGCTTTATTAACCTACCCGCCGCTCTCAGGTGGACCTCCATCCCCCAGCCAAAAACAGCAAAGAGCTCAGAATAGAAATGAGGCACATCCACCTAGTCTACACGCCACCTAGAGAGAGATATGGATGGACACAGGGGCATGGGGAGAAGGGAGAAATAGAAAGGGAGAGGTAAAGAGAGAAAGGGGGGAAGACAGACATAAAAGGAGAGAGAGTGAAAGCGGGTGATGGGAGATGGTCGAGGGAGGCCGCTTGCTTGTGTTTGAAGATAGCTTGTTGTTGTTCCTGAATCCTCAACCTGCCTCCACTCTATTTTTCTCTCTCTCCCTCTATTTCTCTCTTATTTCCTCTCTTCCCTTTCTGTCATATCTTTAAGTGTTTTCTCTCCCCCTTCCCCACCCTGCTGAGGGCCTTTCTCCAGCCCCCTGCCTCCGCCCAGTATTGGATCTCAGTAGGCACTTTGAGCTTTTAAATGAATAGGCAAATGAGACGGGAGGCCGTGTCAGAGTGGGCTACGTCCAGCAGAGCAAGGACGGGGGCGGGGGAGGGGTGGGGTGGAGTTATTGGGGTGGGGAGAGGGGATCTTTCTGACATCTGTGTTTTCAACGGGCATAGATTCTGTTTACTTTTACATATGTGTATGTATGTCTATGTGTGCATTTATGTGTGTATGTGTTTGTGTGTGTGTGAAGTTAAAGCAACACCAAAGAGTTTTTTGTACCTTAAAATAATGTTTCCAAAATCATTTCAGTGGTTCATCAACTCGTAACAGGTTGAACGGCACTTCTGCATTCGCTTCACGGCCCTCTATCGGCTATAACCGCACTATGTAAGTTTGCCAGATCGGGTAGCGGATCTGTAGTTCGATGGAATGACACATAAGAAACTACAAATTTGACTTGCATCTGATGTCGCAATACATCGTACTTTCATAAAATCATGCAACATATTCTACCTTGTCTGTGGACATCGTTATTTCCAGAGCCAGTGCTGGATAAACAAATAGTGCGTGCAACAGAGGAAAAGTTCTTTGGTGTTGCTTTAAGTATGTTTGTGTGTGTGTGTTTGTCTGTGTGAAGTTAAGTACTGTATATGTGTGTGTGTGTGTGTGTGTGTGTGTGTGTGTGTGTGTGTATATGTGTGTGAGTGCGCGTCTGTGTTTCCACATGAAAAAACAGGCTACTTGCAAGTCTCAGCTCTCTCAAACACCCCCATTTCAAAGGACGGAAGGGGAAGCTAAAAAAAGAGACTTGTCATTCATTTTGATGCTGCTGCCCGTCGTCATGTGTGGAGTAGTGCAGGTGTGGGGCCCAGCAGCCCATGGTGGCATGGCTGGGCACGGTGCTGTTTGGGGTGGCATGGTGTGGTGCAGTGCGATCAGGAAGCCACTGATCTGTGATAAAAAGGATCCCTCCCCGTCTCTCTGCCCGCCTCCCCGCACGCCAAAATCCAATTCCAACTTCTCAAATTGCTTATTGGTGTTCGCTTCCCTCCCTGTGTGAGGCCACTTGGGCTTGTGTGTGTCTGAGTGTGTGTGTGTGTGTGCGTGTGTGTGTAGTGGTGCTAGTGGGGGGCTTTTCAAGGTAGCTGGGTGGGCCCATTTGCTTGCCTTAATTTACCTTCAACATCCACACTTTGGAGATGTATTTGTGTGTGTGTGTGTGTGCATGTTGTTGTTGATCTCATAGCTAACTGCTAAGATGTAAGTAAAACACACACAAGCAAACGCACACACACACACACACACACACACACACACACGCAAATAGAGACACACAAAATCAAAGCGCCCCCTGAAAAGCAATGACTGAGTCAGAGAAGAAGACAAGTGCGTCACTCGGGTGGAGAAAAATAGATGCACAATGCATCAGACAAGGGTGGAGGAACAGAGATAATGAACATCTGTATACAATGCCTCTAGCAACCTGCTCTTCTGAGAAAGAGGGAGTAAGAGAGAGAGAGAGAGATGGAGAGACAGAAGAGAGAAGAAGTGGAGAAGAGACTAGAGAGCAAAAGAGGAGAAAGATTGGAGGAAAACTAGATGTACCGCAGAGCGTTACAAAATATTACCGCCGCCCAGTCCAGCACATTTTTTCCACAAAAATAAATCACGCTGAAAGGCCTGTATGATTCTAGCTGTCTCACTAAATTGCATTATCCACACTCAATTCTCACTGATATCTGCTAGACAACAAGTACCAAAACATGATTAGTTCATAGATTTCACATGTAAAATTCATTTTATACAACCCCACCTCCATCTTGCCTGTTCATAATTCTGAGAAATTCTTGAATTGTGTGCATGTGTGCATGTACATGTTTATGTTATGTGTGTGTGTGTTTGTGCGCGTGTGCTTGTGTGTGTGCCTGCGTATGTGCCTGTGCATGCAAGCGTACATATGTTTACTGTGTGAGTATGTGTCATACGTATGATTACTGTGAATGTATGTGTGTGTGTGTGTATCTGTTTGTGCACGTGTGCACATGAAATGGGAGGCAAACATACGGAAAAAAATGGTCATCCTAGTCCCTACAGTTCTCAAGATATTCACAGAGAACTGTGTCTGCCCTACCCTCCTTTCGGGGGGTCCAGTCCAGCGGGGGAGCTACAGATCAAAACGAAAAACGACGGTTCCATGCTATCCATGTGGGGTTACATGCCCACCAAGTTTCGTGTACCCCGGTCTTTCAGTGTCCCGGGAATCCTTGTTGGTGTACGTCACTAAATGTACACATACATTATTTTATTGTAAGGCCTCCCATGAACGAAAGTACACAAAACTTGGCATGCATTCAGAGGGTCTGATAATGATCCTACACTTTTAATTTTGTGCAGTTTTGACCTTGTCAGCCAGAGATATTGTGATGAAAACACCTAATTTTTTGCTTTTTAATTTTTAACTAGGTGGCGCTATAGATGAAATAAGTGGTAATGGGATGGGTTGACATGGCCCCTTGAGATTAACATACAAAAAAAAAAAGTCCTCCTAAACCCTACGGTTCTCGAGATATTCACAGAAAACTGTGTCTGCCCTACCCTCCTTTCGGGGGGTCCAGTCCAGCGGGGGGGGGGGCTATAGATCAAAACAAAAAACGATGGTTCCATGCTATCCATGTGGGGTTACATGCCCACCAAGTTTCGTGTACCCCGGTCTTTCAGTGTCCCGGGAATCATTGGCGGCGGTCATAATAAGAGAGATCAGAGTGAATAAGAGTCGGTGGTGAGAAAATGAAGAAAAGTTAGTGAGAAAGAGAGAACAGAAAGGTGAGATAGTGTTTGGTCGCCTATGTTCCATTGGAGGTTTTGGGAGGAAATATTTATGTGTGTGTGAAATATTTATACATCTCCATTCCCATTCACCTCAACACGCACACACTCCCAGGAACACACACACACAAACATACAAAGACATATATAACCACAATCATTCATATATGTATGTAGATGAACACAGACACACTAACGGATATACAAACATGCAATTACACACATACAAAAGGGCAAAATGTCCCATATATACCATGCAAGGTTATAAAACTCTGGCTTGACTAGGATGACATTTTTTGTTATAGGGGAGAACAGGGTAAGATGAGCCATTTTTATATTCTTCAACTTATAAGGGTAAAGAGATATGCTCTCTGCAAAAAAGTTGGTCTCGTGGCACAACTTACCCCATATGTGGGGTAAGATGAGCCGAGGTGTGGGGTAAATTGGGACAACACAATGTTTTAAGAACATTTTTATTTTCTTCAATAATTTACATAAACAATAATTTCTACAAACAGTAACAACCAACATTTAACTGTGAATTTGCTAAATAGATTCAACCGAATACAAGACATGTTTAGGCCTATAAGAATTTTTGTTTCCTGTTTACCTTTGAATTCGCCCATTTAATTCACTTAAATAAGTCCAATTAATTTGCTGCCTATAGTCTCTTTAGCTCTTAGTAACACTAAGGAACCATGTAGAATGAGGTCACAAAATCAAGGCAAACTTGAAAATCTTACAGATGCAATACAAGTCCTAGTTAGCTGACTCAACTTACCCCAATCCTGGTAGCTAATTTTACCCCACAACCACTATTTTGAAAGAAAATGCTTCTCAGAACAAGTCAATGTAACATTCATGATTTTGTTTAGCCCTCACATCATATCTTATCTAAATCACCCTAACTCTGGACATGAATGAAATCCACTTGGAGAGCAAAATATTATATTTTTACACACATTTCATATTTTTTTTGTTTTTGTTTGTTGTACCTTACCACAGATTGTAAAGAATGATTCCCTCTTCTTTAAAATGCTGTCATAGGATAAAATGTGTTTATGGTTTCCTAGAAAAAAGGGGTGGCTCATCTTACCCCTATGTTCATCTTACCTAACTCAAACAGTTGGCCTTGGGTATAGGTCTGGACTTGCTCCATTGACAAGCACCTATGCCCATATGAAAACTCGCTGACGCATGTGATGTTCGTTGATGTTCCAAAACAAGTAGGGTAGCGAAATACAGTTTCTGTCGTGTTTTATTTGGCATTTTGTAAAATCCCATAGCCTGGGTTTTCCTATGCTGCCGCAATTTTATTCACGCTGCTAGGCAGCCTGGATTCTATGGACTTCGTTTTCACCTCAACGAAGGAACCAATCACAGAATGGAGGGAGGGCAGCAAGACGATGATGACACACCAAAGCCGTTATGAGCTACGTACAGACGCAGTTGATAGACATTCGTAGCGCCCAATAAACGGCTCTGGGCATTCGTAAACCACGTTTCAAATACGAGAAAATTATTGCCTAGTTCCCAAGTTCTCAATGAGATGAGGTCTGACGTTAGCCAGGCTAAAAATCCCATTGATTTATGTTGGAAGACTCATTGCTCGCTCATTCCTCGCTGTTCCGTGAGACCTTCTTTTACTGTCTATGCTCCAGGCTCAAATATTGAGCGGAAGTTCATATGCAGTTGTAAGGTATCTGAAAAAATAGTTCCACGATGGCAAATAACATGGCTTTAAAAATCAAACATTGCGCCGATATACGTTTTTAATAATCAATGAACATCACTAACCACTCGGTTATTGCAGTTTTGAAAACGAATGAAGACTCGTTAAGCCTGTTACATACTCGCCACTCCCGACCGGTAGCGCGACAATGTGACGTCACGGGAGCGCCATAACCATTTATACTTGCGCGTGGTGGTCGCACCATGGTGGTGAGCTGTGAGTAGCATTGGCCTCAATGGCAGTAAAAACTACCCTCTGTGATGATACTTCAGACTTCGGTTGCTGCTATTCACAAATACCATCTTTACGTCTAGTTTCCAAGGTGTGTGCAGCTAGATAGATAGATAGATACTTTATTCATCCCGAGGGAAATTTTAGCTAGCTGGCTGCTGAGAGATGAGTAATTTCCTAAGGTGGAAAGAGATTTTTTTCAGGTCTTAGCAGTCAGATATCCGAAAATAAATATATTTGTTACCTTTTGCTGGATTATTGGCATGTCCCTGGGTCCTAGTTCTTTCATCTTAATTCCCTGTGTTAAATCTCTCTCTGGTAGCTTCATTAACCTATCCAGCAAACTATTAAAAAATCACGAACTCTCGCTGGTAATTTCCCTCTCTTCTCAAACTGACTATTCAAACATCATGTTTATTTAAATGTGCCATGTGTAAGAATTGAGGTAAAAATATCCAAAAAATTTGCTACACACATCAAAAGAATGAGAAGGAATAAGGGCGATGATGTCATTAAAAAAAATGGCAAGGTATAGTGCTGCAGAAATATCAACCAGAATTAGCATGCTAAATTACTAGCCACAGCCCCAGGTTTCATAATACCAGCTTCAGCCATGGGAGGCGGTATGCGGGCAACATAACCGCCAGCCAAACTGCAATACACGTTTCTTGGTTGTTACTCTAGGGTAGACCAACTCACTTTCTGGAGGTATACTGCCTCCATCTTTTATGGAATGTGGAGTATGAATTGATTGATTTGATTGAATTGATTGATTTTTTGGCGGATATTACACATGGCACCTTTAAGATGTGGGCTAGGCTTTATGAAATGCCTGAATGTGGTTGATACCTGTATAGAGGTTGCATGCTTCTTGATCTTGGCTTCAAGCTCATCCTGCTTGTCGCGCGCATCTGAAAAAAAATTTACGACCTGCCTGCGCGAGGCTGAAATTTCTCATACGACAGAGGAAATGACGCAATTTTGACGTCACATTGTCGCGCTACCTGTCGGGAGTGGCGAGCATTTAACAGGCTTTAGGGACTTCAAGACATGCTCGCTTCTGGCACCATTTTCACAAATAAACCAATTAGGATCTACGTTTCCGATACCCACAAATTATGCCATCTGTGGATTGGTTGAACTGGCAATTTCCTGCTGGGAGGATCAACCAATCCACATGGACGACACATATTATGCATAATTATCCACAAATTATATTGTCCTTGTGGATTGGCTGGTCCTCCCATTATTTTGAAAGTGAAACATCATTTTGAAAAAGATGGCTGTGGTGAATTTCATACTTTTTTGGTTGAAGTATAGCTATCCTAGCATGGGCCATTGAGATCAAAAACAGCGGCGCTCGGGGAGCAGTGAGGGGTAAGGTGCCTTGCTCAAGGGCACTTCAGCAGTGCCTATTGGTCGGGGTTCGAACCGGCAACCCTCTGGTTACAAGTCCGAAGTACAAGTAGGCCACGGCTCTCCCACTATTTTTGCAAAGTAAAAAGATTTATATTTTAACTATACTTTCTGAAGTGTTGATGCTATTTCATTAGATATATTCTTAACTTATTAAAAACCAGTTTATACCAGTTTATAGAAGCTTACATCTCAGAACCTAAAAAAATTACAATTATTATAAGTTAAAAGAACTCAGGGCGTCCCAACAAGTGAGTTATAGTGTATATTAATGAGACATGCCCGTTACTGCGGCATTGGGGCGCTACACAAAATGGAGGCACTGCTGGGATAGGTTTTGAATATTTGTAGCTCTGGGGCCGTTTTCACAAAGAATTTTAAGGCTAAAAGTAGCTCCTAAGTGGCGAATTTAGGAGCAACTCCTAAAAATAATTGGCGTGTCAATCCTAACTTTAGGACTCCTAATTTTTGTCATTAAAAGTAATTCACGAAGCATTTTAGACCTAAGGGTAGCACCTAAGTCTGGGACAGCTTAAAAGAAGTCGAGAGGACTCCTAACTCACTAAGACCTGTTCAAAAAACGGCTTTTTGTGGCATTTAACGTTGCGATGTTTCGCGTATGCGGCTACAGGAGCTTTCAATCGTGAGGGAACAATTTCGCATTGTAGGCATAAAAGGGATGCAATAACGCAACCAACAACAACCAAAACTACTCATTGTCAACATGTAAATTAAATGTAACGTTTCATTGTGCATCAAATTAAAATGTTCTCCTCTTTGCAAACATAGCATATGGTGACAGATTAATTTAATAATGTTGCAAAGATACTGCATCAATCCGTATGTTTCATTAGGCTACTAGGCTAATTGTTTTGCCTTACTCTTTATTAATTTAGGCTAGGCCTTTTTATTCAGTTATTCATCATCTTCCGCCCTTGTGTAGCGCATGCATTCTCAGACCTGTCACCTGTCACTCATCATCGTAAGGGAGGTGTTTGGAATCATTCCCGTGTTACAATCAACAGCCAATCAAGGTGGTCACTTTAGTCAAGCTCGTGCATGAGTAAGGACGTCATCCATAGCAACGAAGACTCACTCTTAGTTTAGGAGTTGTCATTTTTCCTTATAAGAGTAGGTCTGAAAGGCTTTGTGAATAACTTTTAAGAGAAAACTAGCTAAAATCTTTTAGTGCGATTTAGGAGTACTCCTAGTGGTAAGATAAAAGGCTTTGTGAATACGGCCCCTGAACATTAGATATTTTACTTTGCTTTGTTTTAAGAATATCTTATATAATATGATGTTGCAACATGTGTTATTGAGAGATATTGTGATTTTTGCCATGGAGTCTCAGCCATATTCTAAAGACAGTTTTAAAGCTTAGCTGCTTCAATGGTGCAGAGGTGAACGTATTGATTCTAGTCACGCAATATTATATAGTATATATACTCTTTTGAAATTTGGTCTCTGCATTTATCCCAATCTGTGAATTAGTGAAACACACACAGCACACAGTGAACACACAAACCTGGAGCAGTGAGCTGCCTGCTACAGCGGCGCTTGAGGAGCAGTGAGGGGTTAGGTGCCTTGCTCAAGGGCACTTCAGCCGTGGATGTGGGCATGGGAGAGCAGTGCTCAACCACTTCCCCTGCCCACATTTTTCCTACTGGTCGGGGATCGAACCGGCAACCCTTCGGTTACAAGCCCGAAGCCCTAACCAATAGGCCATGGCTGCCCACGACTTATGAGCCAGATGCTCAAATGCCTGCGAATAGACCTGTGACTAGGACTCAGAGAAGGTAAGTCACATAAGCCACGCTACGTAGGTTGGAACCTCAAGAGAACACAGATTACTTAGTTGATGAAGAGTCTAGTGAATATGAGTGTGAGGTACTACCGGTGATCAGATGGAGAATGGAGCATGATGATTCTAGCGGTCATGTCTCTGAGAGTGAATGTATCATATCTGTAGTGGATAGGCTACTGCTGTCAGGGTTCCAGACTGCGACCAAATGGTCGCATTTTGCGACCAAAATTTGAGAGTGTACAACTGAATTTTACATCCAGTCACACATGTGCGACCAGTAAATTTGACCCATTTTTTTACACGTTAATTGTGGAAGGGACGCGTCAATGAATCCGTTATCTGTGGATTGGCTGACATTGAACCACAGTGCTTTAAATGGGAGCCCCCAGTATCAGTCATCAAGGCATCAAAATCTGCCACAAACACTTACAACATCACTCATAAACACACACACACGGACAGAAACACCACTGTTCAAGAGACCATTTTGGGGCTAAATGTGCTTTTTCTCATTTGGTTGTTTTCTGTTTGTTTATAGAGCAGAATGAGCCACTGCTGTTCAATGGGCCCATTTGGGTGAAATTATTATTATAATTTATGTTATTATTATTTATTATTATTTACTATAGGGTTCTAGAATAAATAAAACAGTGTGTTTGAAATAATGGAATTTGTGCTCTCTCATGAAGCTGGGTCTATGGGACATGGGAAGGGTGGGTCTCTGTTGATCAGGGGGGGGGGCGTGGCGCCACGAGTAGTTCAAGCAGACGTACTTCAAGAGCAGACGTATGTACTTCGATCCTCCCCCCTGAGAAACAAAGTCTCACTCCTTGCAAACTTCAAAACTTGAGAGCCTTGTACATAGGGCAGTTCCAGCGTTATGGATGTGACAATTGGACATTGGTAAACAAAATGCCTTAGAGTGGGGGCAAAATTAGTATCAGTTAATTAATTTGCATAACTTTTAATGTAACCTCTGAATACTGAGAAATCCTCAAATTTCATATAATCAATTTCATCCTAAGAATACAAGGCATTTTATCAGCGTTATGGATGTGACATCATGACATGAATGAGTGAATTTTGAAGGAAACTGCCGGAACTATGATATATGTAGCATGAAGGAGGCTTGAATGAACACAAAAAGTGTGTTTTTGAAACTATGCATCATTTTCGTAATGCATTATGTAGGAAAAACTGGCGTTATGGATGTGATGGTTTCACGTTATGGATGTGACGTGTCTGAACCAGTCCTCGACAAACTACATAAAACACATAATTAAGTAGTGAATTTTGATATGAAACAATTGAAATAGTAATCATGAAAAACTGGCGATGAAATTATTGCTTCCTCAGTACCCACTAAGAGACACAGGAAGAATCAGGACAACAAGTCATTCAAAATATAAAAAATAAATTGTTTTTTTTTCTTTTACCGTCATCAATTTTGGTCAGTGATTCCCGGGTTACTGAAACACAAGGGAACATGAAACTTGGTGGCCACTCCCTTAAATAACTAGCCCTACCTGAACCGTTGCACCCAAGATGACAAAATATTTATGGTATGTTAGTCTCAAATGCCCGCATCAACCTAACCGATACCCGCTCATTTGTGATTTGCACACATAAAGTACATGTGCACACACGCACATGCACACACACACACACGCACGCACGCACGCACCGAAGTTGCACACATACAGACAGGCAAGCACACACACATAAACACATGCACAAACACACACCCACATGAATGCAGACACATAAACACACACACACAGGCACGCATACGCATGTGCGCATGCAAACACACACACGCACACATACACACACATAAACACACAAACACAGGCACGCATACGCACATGCACACACACAGACACAGACACACACACACACACACACACACTTATAAACAAAAGCAAACTCACATATGCACACACTCATTTACATGCACATGAGTTGCAGGAGTAGGAAATGGAGACAAATTGACAAGCGTGATTTATTTTTATGAAGAGAATATGCAGGACTGAGAGGCGGTCATATTTTGTACCGCTATGCGGTACATCTAGTTTATTGCTGCCGTTACTTATGTTACTCTGTGGGTAGGGAGGACCTGACACTTCAAATGCTGGCATATCGCGTCACATTTAAAATTAAACTGTGTTAAGCAGATGTGAACGGCAGGCTGAACAGATCTGCAACAGAACGAGGTTGCTATGTTAACTCCAGCTGCAAAGTCAGCCATCTTCACCAGCTAACACGATAATCCAGTTACTGTACAACAACAGTATGACAGTTACTGGAAGATAATCGCTCAGATTTTCGTTATTAGGCCACTTGAAAATAGGCTATGGCTAGGCTAATCAGTGGAGGTATTTTAATATTATGTTTGTTTGTCTAATGGTTAGGCAAGGCCTCCCTGTGGTTTTGATCAACCTAATAATCTTTGAAATGTCAATTGTAAACACTAAGGTGAAATGCGTTGAAACTGACATGCCACCAGAACAGACGTTTTATTGGCTGTGACTGAGGTATAATAAAGTCTCCAGTCTTGTAAATTCACATTATGTAACATCCATAACGTCACATCCATAACACACCGTTAAAGGTTTTAAAAGCAAGAAAGTGGCACAATTTGGTCATCACACTTTACATTGATATAAATCAGCTTTGCACAGACACTATGGACATTGTCGCATCAACGCTGTATGTGTAGCATAAACTTTTCCTATAAAACGTTATGGATGTGACATGGCCATAAATGGACATAAATATGTATAATATTACCATGTGAAAAATGTTGTTTCTGTATGGTTGCACACCATATTTATGATGTAAAAAGAGTGTAATTCTCCTTAAAATTCAATCAGATCAGTTACAAACAATAAAATATAGACCTAAATGAAGATTTTAACAACAGTTCTATTTGCGTATGCACAACTTTTTTTTCCATGGTAAGGATGACCTTTGCATGGAATTACCCCATAAATTAAACAGCATTTTTCTTAAGAAATTAATTTTCTACAACAAAATTACATTGTCATTATTATCATTTAAACGATACAAAACATTTTCCGTTGGCCCATGAGCCAAAACGTTTGGTCACCCCTGGTCTACAGCAGTGTTTCCCAAACTTTTTTTCTGGCGACCCACTTTTTAAAAATGACAGACCATCGCGACCCATTTCACTTCAAATCTACCCTGCAACCACCAATATTGTTTTAGGCCACAGGTTCTCCAACTTTTATATGCCTCCCCCAACCATACATTGCTATAGGATCTCTGCTTTGAACACGGTTGTGTTGCATTTTGAGCACCATCAGCGTGAAAAGTTGGAAATGACTACTGAAAAGATACGTTTTAACTTTAACATCCGAGAGTAGGGGAAATTCTCGCATGTTGCGCAGTCGCAGACAAATGGGTCCATAACACTGTGGACGTCAATTCCAATGTAAACAGCAAATAACTCAAGTCGTTATATTGTATTGTTGTATTATATTATATATTGTATAGTCGTTATATCAGAACAAGAGGCGTTTGCGCAATAGCCGGAAGAATGCGCCTATACTTTGGAGTTAGCAAGGTAGAAAACTAGAGGAATAGTGTTTAAAATGCCCATTTAAATTGTAAACTAATATAATGCACTGTTGTGCATTTTAAATCAGAAATAAGAATGTGAGGAGGTTTCTATTAACTTTAAAGATTGCATCTGCAATCGAAACTATGCAAATTGAATGGCCTTATGTCCGGTCTATGGATGTCTGCTTTAGTTGACAGCACCGTCACTAGATTTTAATCGGTAAAGTTGAGGAACTGGTATCTATTAATGTTGCAAATAGGCGGATTCATGTCCCTTGCAGTTTGCAACTGCGAGGTACATGGCAGGCGCCCCACAGAACGGTTTCATTTTGAGAGGTAGATATCCATGCTCAGGCATCCCCTCTGCAATGCGTTCGTCCCCCAGTTTCATGCGCCAGTTTCATGAGATTTTATGACAAAACCGTGACTGTGGTAGTTAACAATCTACATCCTAATAGAAAACTGTTATCTTTCCTGGTATCAAATGACAAATGGTATCAGTTAGGCCTATAACACAACATAAATTGTGCTGGCGACCCAAATAAAATCTCCTGTGACCCACCCGTGGGTCGCGACCCAGACTTTGGGAAACACTGGTCTACAGTGTCACAGTTGTCAGAGGTTTGTGTGGCGAAAAAGGCCCAAACCCACCATTTTCAGGAAAACTGGCTGCAAGAATTCAGCTGGTTGAGGTACTATAAGGAGACAAACTCCATGAGCTGCGAATGTTGCAGTCGCTACCCCAGAACTGAGGGGAACACAAAGTTTGCCGACAGTGCAGCCACTTCGCAGTTTAAACACAATACACTACACTACAAAATATCTTGTTGGATTTAATTAAAAATGTTTTGTCAAGTGGTTCCACGAAACTGTATTAAATAACTCTAAAGATACTATATTCTTTACGATTGACTCAAATAAATAACATTAACTGAACAAGAGTGAATAAAGTAGATGGTAAGTAATTGAATTCCTTTATTTTTATTTAGTATTCTTACATTGAACCAACTTAATATGGCTGTGTTCAACCAACTTAATGCTGTTATGTTCAATTAATTCAGCATTCTTACATTGACTCAACTTAATACTGTTCTGTTCAATCAAAGTCACATTGTTATGTTCAATTAATTTAACCTAAAAAGATATCTAGCACACATCCACATTAAGTTACGTTTAAGTGATACAGTTACGTGGAACCACACTTGACAAAACTTTCTTAAGTAAACTCATCCTAAACATAAAGTTCTTAAGTAAATCCAAAGTAAACAAGTTGAATTTGTTCTGCATAACATTTCTAAATAAAATAAAATGTCTAAAATTGAACAAATGTGTTGAAATAGCAAACAGACACACGGTCTTCAAAACAAATCTGCATTTATTTAGCAGCAACCTTTGTCTCCATTCTCATCAATCCATCAGGGACATTTTTTTGTAAAATAGAAATGCAATGAACTGAAAAATATCTCTGCTAAACACGGCATATGTAGTTTTGTTACATTGTTAGTGATTCAACTATAATGTCTACATCTTCAAGTGGAGGCATTGGCACCCTCATGTTTGATTGCAAAGATCCCGATGGTGGTTTTCTCCATCTGGCTCTGGGCATCAGTCCGCGTCCTTTACCACAGACAAAAAAAAATACATTTAATTGATGACTTTTCAAACAAAAGTATATGTTTTTAGATATGTTTGAATTCAGTGGATTAACCTCGCATCTCCCATCTCCTTTAAATTAAAGCAATGGTTCTGAGTGAATTTCACCCTTGGGTCATTTGCATGATCATCGCGAGTGCCAAACCCCCCCCCCCCCCCCCCCCCCCAAGACATTGGTCGAGTTTGCGCTGTCAGTCTATGTATCAGCCCAATGGCTTGCCAAAACCAAAAGTGTATCTCGTAAATTACCCCATAATAATGTCCGGAATATCACTAAACTTCTACAGTAGTACAAAAAAGGGTCTGTACTCATTAAACGAGGCATTGGAAAGTTTGTAAGTAGCCTACACCAGGAGCTTATTTAAAGCCTGTGTTGCAGCTTAACCACCACTGTTGATTAATGGGTACATAAAGCACTCAATATATGTATATCATTTTTAAAAATGTCTCCAAATGGTGTTAAATGCCAGTTTGTGTTGTTTTTAGCATTAGCTGGGTTTTTTTACGCAATTCGGTGATGACGTCACTTTGGGGACTGCATGATCTGCGCTTCATTCATTTCAATGGACATCGCGGTTACACTTTCAACATAAAGTTTGTATATTTACACTTCGAATTTCGTTACAGCATTTATATGACAACGACCCTATGGTCTAACAAAGATAACAATGTCTTCCGATTTTAGTTTAATGCAATTTTCTGAATTTGAGAGGCATCGTTATGAGGCTACATAATGCACCTATTCAGTTCAATGCATTATGCTTATAAGGTTACGACACTTTTTTTGTTACTGTCAGTGAACAGCACCGAGTGAAAGTCAACATTTTCTTTATATCTAGTGATAGTGATCATGTCGTTAGTTCAGATAAGTAGGCTACCGGCAAACTTAGTCAGAAGATCAGAATATAAAAGCATCATGATAGCTAGCTATGGGCTAACTTTCAAGTCCCACCTGTCCCAAACTTAGCTTCTAGCCGCTGCCGATTAGGCTGGTCGTGTCTTCAGCATGAATATTTTCGATAACTACTGCTCGTGATTGATTGCCATTGACATCGTCAGGGTACGGCTTACCAAAGAGGGAGATAATATGGGCAAGTCGCAGTTTTAGAGGTGCTTGTGCGGGCTGTGCCGTCCCGATGGAAACTGTGGTGGAGAGCTGCAGTAACTAGGGAAGCGAGTGCATTTTGGCCGCTGGTCGAGGAGCTCCCCCCGTGACCAGCATATGATGATCTATCTAGCTATCTATCTACCTGTCTATATACATATCTAGGCTATCTATAGCCTATCTATTTATCTATAATCTGCGCTATCTACTGCTGAACAATCCCTTACTCGTCTCTCTTTACTCCTCTCTCATTACTCTCAAGGGTCTCAAGGTGGGCTTTGGTCTGTAGCCTCCCCAAGGTGACGTAATGCAATGCATTGTGGGGGAAAGGAGAATCACTTCAAACGCTGTGAAATAGTACCTGCTTTTTCGTATTATATTCCGTTTTGTGATACCCAACAACATCAAATACAATGGATAACAGTTTAAATGTTTATTACCAACAAGCAAATTGTGCAAATTTGTTGGAAAATGAACCCTGCAACACGGCCTTTAAATAACACTTGCCTGATAGCTTCTACTCTCTGCTGCTACCGCTACGTCTACATCACTTCCGTGATTTGTGAAAAGCCCGTAAAAGTCCTTTGCAAAACTCACAAGTGTAAGAGAAAAGCTAGTGAATTAAGCACTCCATAGTCATATATTGATAACTGGATGATATTTGAAATTGTATTTTCAGGTCAATAAGTGTTGACCTGAAAATACAAGCATTTATAAAACTTATGCATCGCTTTCTGCCAGGACTTTTACAGGCTTTTACCAAATCACGAAGTGACGTCGACGTAGCGTTGCAGTAGGTGTTGTTTATGAGTACAGACCCTTTTTGTACTACTGTAGAAGTTTGGTAATATTCCAGACATTACACTTCTGGTGAAATTCACTCCGAACCATTGCTTTAGACTCTCTGTTGTCCAAAATCCCTCTAACGTCTATGATTTCTTTTAACTCAAAAGCTAGTTAACCAAAGATTAAAACTTTGGGTGACATTTTACCAACACAGACTAGGAAGCTTTGTCTGTAAAGGGTTTATGCGTGGTCAAATAGACCAATGGTGACTTGTTCTGCTGTAACATGCATTCTGCTTTAACATGCATATAGACAGCCTTAACAAAACATTACAAGCACCGAAACATGAACAAGGAAATGTCCATGGGTACTAAAATAATATAAGAAGCCATATTCATTCATACCCATCTTCCCACTAGACGTACCACTGCTACTCTCGCTGCTGTAATGCTTTACTGTTTTTTTGATATTCATTTACACTTACCAGGTATTCCTTTATGAGTTTCTCAGAGCCTTCATTTAAGTACACAAGTGCTTTCAGGTTGCAAGCTCTCAACAAGCCAATGGTATAATTCTGCAAAATAGGGAAATGAACACTACTTTACTTACATTTACAAATTAAGCATCTTAATGTTTACCATGCCTTACCATGCAACCCCCTTTGTTAAATGTTAAAATGTTAAATGTTAAAAGAGATTTTTGGAACGCACTGATCTTCAATGTAAATCTATTCATGGGGTTGAAACAGGCAGTGCACCCCAAATATGTCAATGTTAACTTTCAAATTCATGTCATGTCAGCAAGGTAAGACCTTTCAAAAAAAGTTAGCAGGTGCATGGCAAGGTCCGGTAGCTAATGGCCTAATATTGGATCACAGGTTTTCAAAGTGGGAGGCACAAAACAACTTGGTAACAACTAGGGCTGTCACTTTACGTTCGAAAATCGATTGCACAATCGATTGGACCAAACAACACAAGTTTCGAAAACTAAAATGGGGAATCGATTTTAACCAAATATTTACACTATTAATTTTAAACGAAATAAACAAATAAAAAAGATAGATGTAACAAAATTCACAAACAAGAATATAAGAATATAAAAGAATTCCGAAGTGCAGTAAGCATTGCGAAAGCTAAAAAGAAAATTCCCACCAATTTTACGCACCGGGATCAGCTGTTTCAATCAGCTGCTGTGCTGCTCGTGTTTTGCCAAACAATGGAGGACAACGCGATCAACCTGTGCGACATGTAGAGAGACGAGTGATAGGCCCTAATAACTTGAGGAGATGTGGAAGTACTTCGGATTTTTGGTATATCAAACTATGGAGAAGAACAAAGCGGTAGGCTACGCAAACTGTGCAATCGAGTTCTACGTAGGCGAAATTTGTTTGACATTTCTAATCGTAAACACAGACACAGCTACGTTGAAGCCGGCAGCCATGTCACTGAT
Organism: Alosa pseudoharengus; assembly: GCF_046254945.1. Classification (NCBI taxonomy): domain Eukaryota; kingdom Metazoa; phylum Chordata; class Actinopteri; order Clupeiformes; family Clupeidae; genus Alosa; species Alosa pseudoharengus. The sequence goes on from NW_027468587.1 coordinate 21,362,839, forward strand.
GTAATGGCAGTCCACTCGGCTTACTGGTTTTCGAGAATGTTGCACTTCTGTTTGTCATTGTGCACGAAACTTCACGCCAATAAATCATCAGAAATATTGCTGGCTTGCGTCTTCAAGCGCCCTCTTTACGTTCGTCCTAATGCCTGTTAGTTGTTTGTGGATTGGCCTATATTTCGCGTTGAAAATGGAAGCGTCTTTAGACATAAAAAATCGATTTTACAATCGATTCAATGAACACTTACGTCTCAAAAATCGCACGCACACCTACGCACACACAGCAGACAGCCTGGAGCAGATGATGTCGAGTTCTGACATTCTGACAACGTTATGAGGGGAGAGGAGATAGAAAGAACAACTAACAATACAACCCAGCATTTGGAAATACAGAAAGAATTACAATTAGCATATGGCATGGGTGTCTGCGACCAAAAGTGACCATGTGCTAACCTGTAATACTTCAATAAATGAGACCTTGATGACACTCCGGTCTTGCGCTCTTTGCACTGCCACATAAAGGCCTGTGGGGAGAAAGAGAAAGTATATCAAACTCAACAAATTTACACTAAAATGTGTAAAACTATAATAATATTAGATCACAGAATCAATTGAGAATTTTAATAGAATTGAACTAGGAAGAAAAACTTTAATTAGATTGGCTTGTTTGTGATTTAATTAATTACTTGTTTGTGATTAACAAATCATTCAAACATTAAAGAGTAGGCAGCCTCTAGCATGAACATTTTTAAATTATTTACCCCCCGAATATAGGGGTTGACAACAAATGTGTGTGCTTAAAATGGACAAGTTTCCATGCAAGAAACTGCCATTTGCTTTGCTCTTTTATATAAGCCGGATGAGAGCCAAGTAGCCTATGATAGCAATACAAAAATAATGACAAGTCTGATGTTCCTGCAACTGCTGTCCTTCAAAGATTGCAGCTACACGTGGCTAATGTTACAGAGACTAGGCAAGATGGCAGTTTGCTACACACGTTAAAATGATTCAAATGTTTCTTGACGGACTTTAGAGTCTGCATCAATGCTAGCTAATTGTTCATGACACAGAAAGATAATTTGGTCAGAGTGGGGTGCACCTACGTTTAAACATTAAACTTTTCAGATACTGATCCAACTATTAGTATTCACATAAACCCAGGCAGGGTTTGTATAGGGCTAACGTTAGCTGCTATTTTATCTTAGCAGTTAAATACATGAAGTCGTCCTGACCTTGGCACTTCTTTGAACATTCAATTGTGATTTATATGAAATAACCCCATCAAGGCACCACCCCTGTCTATCATCAGTAGGGAGCAAAACTAACCTGGGAAACATGATAGAATTCTAGCCTGAGATGACTTAGCTCGCCAGCCACCATGACAGATTTAGCAGCTAGTAGCTAACATTAGCTGCTCGAGTTTAGTAACACATTTACACTTACACATAATATCTACTAAAATGATTATTCAAGTTGTTGTTACGACAAACTCGCTAAACTCAAAACAAAAACACTATGAACAGCAACAAATACATACCTTGCAATTACAGGATCCAAAAATGTTCCGTGAGCAAGCGAGGAAAAAATGGCGGACCTTCACTTTCTCAACGGTCTCTGGCGGAGACCTCACCATGGTCCTCATAAATTGTGAAATAATGCTACGGCAACCATAGAGGGACAAATTTCCTAATCTAATGCGTTTTGTTCAAGAAAGTTGTGTAGATTCAATGCAAACATGTTAAGTTAATCAGCAAAAACGCATTATTGATTTGAAATAACACAACTAACTCAATTTTACCTTAGAAACCTAATTTTGTTCTGTAAATCCAACGAAAGAGGATTTATTAAGATGAACAATAGTGAGATTTCATTTTTTTGAGTGAGATAAAGACAATCTTCCTGCCTCAAGCAGAGAGTATGCCGTGATATGTTAAAAAAGTGCACAATAAAAAGTGACACTGAATTTGAAACAGCACATTGGAATTTCTGCATCTATTAGTAGTATGTATTAGTAATACAGTGGAAATTAGTAGAAATGTGAATATTTGGTCAGCATGTTGATTTACGGTGTGTGCCCCTACATTTTCTGGTTGCGCCTCTAAAATGTTCAGTTGGGGGCCACTGTGCTCTTAGTGAAAAAAGGTAGTCTAGAGCCCTGACTGCTGTTGAACATGAGAATGTATCTGGTCATGCTGAAAGATATGTTGAGACTGATATGAGTTCAGAGGCTGAGAATGTCATTGCAGATGTCAGTGATGGTAAGATTAATACTGTTAACCCATTTAAGCCCAAATTTTTCCCAGACATGCAAATATGCAAATCATATGTTATTAGCATTCCTTTGAAGTAATCAATATATATATATTTTTTTTTTTTATGTAGAAAAGTAGATGAAAAAGTGAGTTTTATTAGGGATAATGCGTATACTCAATTAAAGGTTGCTCAAATTGTTTTTTTGTTAAAATAAAGGTATTCTGACAGGATTCAAACTGATATGAACACTGAGACCAATGGCAATAATAAATATGAAAAATATGTAAACATTGTTTATTTACCAGGAGCTTTGGCTCGTTAAAATAGAACCCTGAATGTGTATGTCTGTGCGTGCGTGTGTGTCTGCATGTAGTTGTGAGTTGTGAGAGTTAGTGTATATGGTCTGTGTGTGTGTATCTGCATGGGGTGTGAGAGTGTGCATATTGTGTGTGTGTGTGTGCGTATATATATATATATATATATATATATGCACACACACACACATATATGTGTGTGTGTGTTTGTGTGTGTGTGTGTGTGTATATATACAGGGTGCGATTTGTGTAAAAACCAGAGGGGGGGACCCTATATTATTTTTGCCACCTTTGTAACATTTTAGTTTTAGTTTACCGTAGTGTATGACTTTAAACAGCGAGTGTGCTTGGTATGATGATCAGCTCCTCTAATGCAGGGTAGGACTACGTTTTGACAAGCATACAAATTCACCTTGTTCTTGCCCCATCTGAAATGACTTTTGCTGCCTCCATCCTTTCTGTATTTGTTGTGTAGAAAAACGTTGTATACGATGGCACTGAAGTCTTAAGTTAGTGAATTGGCTAACAGTGTTAGTTGGTAACCAAAATAAACTGTAACCATTCCAAAAATGATCACCATATGTTGTCAGAGAGTGAGGAAACACGATTAATTGAAGTAATGGCTTATTTGACAACATTACTCTAACCTGTGAAACCCCGTAAAACTCATGAAAAAAAATCAGTTACGGGGCGGAATCTCTAGGAATTTTCGTTTATGTTTTGAACGATTAATTCTAGAATAGCGTATTAATAATGGGCTAGCGCATCCTCCTATTTGGGTTGCCAAATTAGCAAAGGCCAACTGTCAACAGCTGTCAGTTGTAGTCATGAACGCCTACAAGAGGCAGGCAAATTTCCAAAATTAAAACAAGAAACAAATTAAGTGGACATCGGAGGAGCTTCCTGAGATGGTGACGTCTTCATCAAACTAAGAATATCAAGTCTGACGCAGAGCTGGCCATATTTCTTCACAACAGGTAGCCTATGCTAAACTTCATCTGCATCGCTAACTTCAGCTAAATATGTTACGTTGGTTAGAGAGGTATTTTTTGTTTTCACTGTTTCCGTAATGTGTAGCTGGGTCATGGTTGGAGAAACGTTAAAGCAGCTGCAGGTCAACTAACGTTAGCTAAGTCTTCATTACATCACCCAGAAGAGGCTCGCGTCTGGTAGTCTTGAGAACGTTCACCAGTGTTTTGATTTTGGCCTGCAGAACGTTTGGTAACAATCCTACAAATCGCACCTTTAAAGGGACACCAGGCAAGCTTGATGCTTTTTCTCTACGAAACTCCCCCTCGCTCGGTCTGAAGCTCTTTTCCTTTTCTTTGCATCTTCCGTCAAGGGTTCTCGCTGCTTCTTCGCTGGCTCTGCCATTATACACACGTTTGCAACAATCGCTAGCGATCCTGCCTCTGTGCTGTATGCAGGATGTAAACTGATCCTGCTTCCGGCGGCGGGTACGATACACTGAACTTGCAAGCGGGATATTCTTCCTACAGGCAGTAGGGGCGGGCGAGAGAGTCTTCATTCGCCCTGTAATGAGTCATTTAACAATATACCGCCTTACGAAGATGAGTAATTAACACGAAAACGTTGCCTGGTGTCCCTTTAAGATTGGTTAGTGTAAAATTGTTCATGTGAATAAGGTTTCATGGGGACATGAGAACCGTTTAATTGGGGGAGGATGTAACCCATTGGGAATTTTGGGTATAAGTTCATGTTCTTTATTTTCTTTGATTTCAATTAAAATGTGAATTCATAATGTTTAAAAGGTGAATTTAAAATATTAGTAATGTTAACATGTTTACCTGTCATAAGAAATAAGTTAGTTAAAATGTTTGGTAACACTTTACTTGACAGTATCGACATGAACACATGACACTGTCATGACACATGAACCTTAACCCTAATCCTAACCTCTAACCCTAATCCTAACCCTAACTCCAACCCTAACCGGTTACACTTTCCTTGAACAGAGGATGTTTTTGTCATGACAACATGACAACAGAAAATCCTCCTTTTCTAAAATCTGTTTTACCATAAATATTATAACCTTGCATGGGCCAGTATTCACATAGATTTTTTTTTTATGTTACTGAGTACTCCTAGTCACACTTAGCGTTTTTAATTAAACGTAAACGTAGCTCTGCTGAGACTAACTCTCAGTAAGGAAAAATGACAGCTAAGAGAAAGAGAGGCTGCATTGCTTTGATTGATGTCAATTTCTATTCTCAAGCTTGCTTGCAGTGACCACAGTGACTGACTGATGGTCTATGCTGGGAAAAGTGAAATGCTTATGCATGTCATCATAGATAAATACCTAGATATCGAGATACACACACACACACACACACACACACACACACACAGAGAGACAAACCTTCCTGACATTAACAGATAGATAGCCTAGATTAGTTATAAGAGGAATTGAATTATCAGATTTTGTGTGCGAGTGTGCAAAACATGCAATGCAAAAAATGCAAAACATTTCATCCGATTCGAGCCTGTAAGGGTCTTGTAAGACTTGTGTGCCAGAGTCTCTGGAAAGAACAAAATCTGTTTTACAACAGTTTTATTACCCTGAATGTAAAAGAAGTGTTAGTATTGACATGGTGATACAACATTAAATGTCCCATCAACATTTGATTCTAACTTTACGTGATGGAATGCTGGCTAGTAGGCCTGTACAATTTATTCTAGTCAACAATTGTATGGTAGGTTGCATTATAGGCATGCATTTTCAGCTTAGTTGAACATTGGGAGGGAAATGTCCCCGTCAAAGTATTTCATGCTTACGGCATTGCCTTGCCTAACACACACACACACACACACACACACACACACACATGCAGATATTGACGTCTACGCTCCACGCCAGTCCAACAGGAAGAGTGTGGCGTGAACGCGGCCACTCCCACCCTCTCTCTCTGTTGCTCTCCAGCCCCACAGACACTGGCCTGCAATATTAATGAGAGCAGTAAATTAAAGCAGCAAAAAAAAGAAAGGAGAAAAAAGAGAGGGGGGGGGGGCTGGTTTTCCCCTTTCTTTTCCTTTCCCCCTCGTATATTTTATTGTGTCTACTTTACAGCTACGTGGGGTTGGTGAGAGAGAGAGAGATGGTAGTGGGAGAAGGAATACATATGATATTGAGAGAACTGGAGGAAAAGGGGGAGAGGGTCATGAACCCAGTGGGAGGGATGGACTGGGCAAATCACTGACCAGACAGAAAAAATACAGATAGAAAGAAGGTATTGCATGCTCTTTCGCTCTCTCTCTCTCTCTCGCTCTGTTCTCTCTCTCTCTCCCCCGCTCTCTCTTCTCTGCTGCACTGCTGTTCCTCCTGCAGACCCCTGAAAAAGGACAGGTGAGCGGGCAAGAGGAGTGTAAGCACAAGTGTGTGTGTGTATGCGTGTGTGTGTTTGTGTGTGTGTGTGTGTGTGTATTTATGTGTGTATGTGTGTGTGCGTGTGTGTGACTAAGAAGAGAGTTAAAATGTCTAGAGAGAGGGCTAAAGAGATGAAATTAGTAACAGACAGAGGATAAACAGTATAAGAAAAAGTGAGTGAAATAGAGTATGTGTGGCATGTGTTCATGGGTGTGTGTGTGTGTGAGTGTGTATGTGTGCGCTGCAGTGCAGGGTTGAGGCGGAGGCTTGTTTTGCATGTATCTCCATACTCGGGCAGGTTGTTTATGAGCGCTCAGGCTGGCGGCTCACAGTGATGGACTGCTCCCGCATATGGCTCCACTCGGCCCAACCTTGCACCCCGAACACCCCTGACCCCGCGACCCTCATACCCGGCTCATCATACCTGCACACACACACGCACGCACACACACACACACACACACACACAAACACACACACACACAAATACATACTTTCTAATTCATATCCATATCGCCATAAGAAGTATGTGCACAGGAAAACACTTGCAATGCACAATGCACTTACAAAGTTAAAGACACACACACACACATATACTCACAGAGAGAGAGAGAGAGAGAGAGAGAGAGTTTATCTCCCCCATCAATTTCCACTCTGCATATGGCTGTGGCTGTTTATGCATGTGCTCCTGCTCTGTACTTTATCAGGGCCTGTCCCCAGCCCAGAGCCATGCATTATTTAACATAGCCAATCAGGGGATCTGCAGCAGGTAGCGCCCCAGACCAGGTGCTACACACACACACACATGGGCGTGCACACACAAACACACACACAGAGATGCACACAAATATGCGCCTACACACACACACACACACACATACACGGATGCACACACACATACACATGGATGCACACACACACACAAACAGGCGCCTGCGCACACATACATATACACACACACACTCCCCCTCTGTGTCTTACGAACACCCCTTTCACCCAATTCACTTATCACAGATGGAAACCAATACTGCATGAAGAGGTCTAACATGGTGCTTCACTTAAAGATACAGGGACAATGTGAGAGGTTTGATGTGAGGTGTAAAAGCATCTGTGTGTCAATTGTAAATCGAAAGTGTGTGTGTGTGTGTGTGTGTGTATGTATGTGCATGTAAGGAGAAGGAGATTGGCCTTTTTGGTAGAAAGTGCTCCCATTGTGACAACAAGACTCGTCATAAAAGCCTGACTGCTCTCTTCACTGGAAGACTGTCTTCTTTCCTGCTCCAGACAGTGGCTGTTGTTATTGTTGTTGGTGGTGGTTGTGGTGTTTACTTGTTGTTTGTTTGTGTGGGTGATGCTGTAAGTTGTGTGCTTTAAGCTCACCCTTTTTTGTGCACCACAGTACCATATTTGTGTGGTAAATCAACATTTAAATGTACTTCTGTTTTTGGTTAGTTAGCAGAGCCGGACAGTAACGGAGTACATTTACTTGAGTACAGTTTTGAGGGATCTGTACTTTACTCGAGTATCATTTTTGGGGAGTACTCACGACTTTACTCAAGTACATTTGAGAGGCAAATATTGTACTCTTTACTCCACTACATTTCTATCCATAGCCGTGAGTACCCGTTACTTCTAAAAAAAAAGGAAAAAGCAAAAATCTCGGAAACCCTCAATTTGTTGTTTCCCTCTCAAACGTGATTGAATTGTGCAGGCGCCACTGATTGGGACAGCCTATAAGCAATCACCTTCAGCTTTCCGCCAAAGTCAACTCCATGGTTAGATTTAGATAAGAGACGAAACCATGGACGAAACAATGGATGAAGACGCAAAAGGTCCATTCCAGGAATGTGCCAAACTGTGGCCCCACCTTGCCAGACTATTTAAATTTTCTGAACAAGTTAATGATAGTTTTCGCTTCAAGTGTTTCAATTACAAAATAGTATTTTGTATTTGAAATATGTATTTTAAATACATGTATTAGAAATACTGCCCATCACTGGCAACATGGTAAAAAGATATAAATGACTTGATTTTACTTTCAATTCCTTTTACATAAATGTAAGCACTGTGGCAGTAGTAATGCAATATTTAGAAAATGTACTCTTGTACTCTTGATACTCAAGTACTTTTAAAAACAAGTACTTCAGTTTTACTTAAGTAGACATCTGACTTTTACTTGTACTTGAGTAAAATTTAGCAAAGGGTATCTGTACTTTTACTCAAGTGAAGCTGTGTACTCTGTCCGCCTCTGTTAGTTAGGGAGTCTCTGTTGTTAATTATGTCTTTTTTTCCAGGAAAATCTTTTTTTTTTATTTTGGCCTTTGCCCCTCCTGAAGTTTTGCATTGCATTAACTCCTAGACTTAAAAAGGGTTACATAACAGTAACCGTTTACAGTTTGTTATGTCATTCCGATAAAGCTATTCCGATTGAGATGTCTGTTTACATGGGGTACGTTCTATGGCTAGTGTGCTGTGCAGCTCCAGTCATCCTCCAGAGTGCTGGCGTGACCATCTGCCACTCGCTGTAAGGAAGTTGGATGCTTTACAGCAAAAGGAATACAGGTGTGTGCATGTACATGTGCGTGTGTTGTGGGGGGGGTTGTTGGGCTGCTGAATGGCTCATGGCATTGTGGGAAGAGGAACACAGGTGTGTGTGTGTGAGAGAGAGAGAGAGAGAGAGTGTGAGAGTGAGTGAATGTGAGAGTGAGTGAATAGTTTGTGACTGCAGAAAACTGTACAAGCTGGAACACCTGGTGCAGGTTGAATCTAAGGTTGGCCACCATTGTGCATCTGAGCAGAGCATGTAACTCTGAGTTGCTCCGGGGAGACTGTCCCTGTAGGCCTACTTAGGTCTCTGTAAGTCGCTCTGGACAAGAGCACCAGCTAAATGACAAATAACAAATACAATTTAAACAGGCTCCTCAGAAGTTACACAGCCTTAAAACTCTCGAGTCCCCATATTTCATTGGTTCACCCATCGGATTGTTTGATATGAAGGACCCTGCATATTTCACAACAGTCTTTTGGTCTTTTCGCTGGGTCTGCCATGATGAACATCTAAGAAATGAAGCCATCACTACTTGTTCGTATAGCTAGCCGCAGGGGCGTCGCCAGCCGATTTTACCGGGGCTTCAGCCCGGAAGCCAAAACATTTTTATTTAACTTTTTTATTTCGTTGTGCATTCTATCCCTCATAGCCTGTTAGAACAAGGAATCCCAAACACTAAACTCTGACAAGGAGAAGCAGAACGGGCGGGGCGGGGCTGGGCTGGGGGTGGGTGGAGAGCGGCAGAGGGTCTCTTCGCGGTCTGGATCTGTGCTCTCAACTAACGTTACTGCTGTCAACTCACTGGGTGGTGCAGCGTTATAGGTTGCAGTACGTGACATGCCAGCAAAAAACAATTGAAACGGTTTGGCTTTTTCAAACGAAAGGCAAAGGGTAAGAATTCATGTTTGCAAACTGAAATATAAGCTTAGTCCTGTCCGACCAACTCCATAAAGGCCAGCTATTAGTGTTGTTTACCTATCCTATCGCTAGCTGCTAGCAAGCTATCATTAGTAAACACTAAGCAGGAGTCAAAATTAACTTTTTGAAATGTGAATATCTACCATTAACTATCTTGAATACCTTCACTGACAAATGAAGTGGCGAAATTCACCCACCATTCAATAGGTAATCCGTATTTTCTGTCTGAAATCGACCAACTTCAATAATTTACCAGCATTTGTCTGGAGCAATTTTGAGCCCTGCTAGTAGGCTAAGCAGGCAACTGTCTGCAAGCATCTGGTCAGGTTAATTGGCACGACACATTTCAGTGCTCGTTTTGAGAGAGAGAGAGAGATTTATTACACTCAGCTCTAAATAACTAAATTTAGCCAGAAGGGCTAAATGCTTTCCCCCGTTGTTGAACATTTGTACTGATGTTCTGAGGAGCAGACGAGGATGTTACACTCTCTAACACTATAGCAAAAAAATTGCAGTTTTGATACACAGTAGGCCTGCAATGTAAGATTTTTCGTAAGGGAGATGTTTTAACAGTGACAAATATAAACCATTAAATATCTAGAGGGGGCTGAGACAGCTTTCATTCACCCTGTAATGAGCCATTTAACCATCAAAGTGATTACAAAGCTGATGACATAAACATAAAACAGCATTAAAAAACCCAAGTTTCATGGGAATGAACATGTTCCATGGGAATGTGTTTAAATGTCCACTGAAATGTATGCAAATGCCCTATGCATAAGCAAAGCATTTGTAATTAGAGCTGAACATTGCAATCTCAAAAGTTCTTTGTATCCTGCAATGTTGTAGTATGTTTTTGTTGGTTTGCCACACACTGATCTGATTCCATGATTTTATAGAGGGTAGCTGTTTCTCTCTCTCTCTCTCTCTCTCTCTCTCTCTCTCTCTCTCTCTCTCTCTCTCTCTCTGTGTGTGCAATCCCATTTTAACATCAAACATTTTACTGTCTTTTTGGTAGATCTCTGGCATAGATCAAACAACAAAAGAGCAGTCAGGTGATGGAGAGAGAAGGGAGATCAACAGAAGGAGGTTCAGAACATTTGCTTAATGATACATTACATGCAACCTCACACTTAAACGTGTATGTACCTAATTCAATAATGAATAATTTGGGCAGTCTAATAGTCTGTTGTCTACTACAATAACACCTTTTATGTACTGTATATATAAAAAAATCCTCAGCTAATCTTTACATTTACATCCGGTCCAGCCGGGCTAAGCCCAGGTTGTCCTGAAAGTCTAGAAACGCCCCTGGCTAGCCGGCATGGCTAACAGGGGCTTGGGTATGTCCAGAAAATTGTACGTATTTTGTGTTTTTTCGCTCGTTCTCACTTTTCACGAAACATCCTCATTCATACTCTGCTGGGACGCTAGATCTTGCCAGGCTGGTTTTCTGCCATGTCTGAAGAGCTATTTACAATAAACCGCGATACTTCACAGATCTAATGTTGATTTTGAACATGAAAGAGAGCAGTGATTTATTAGCATACTGCTGAACTGCATTCCTGCTGCAACTGCTGAACTGCATTGTGGGGCAGCCGTGGCCCACTGGTTAGCACTCCGGACTTGTAACCGGAGGGTTGCCGGTTCGAGCCCCGACCAGTAGGCCCGGCTGAAGTGCCCTTGAGCAAGGCACCTAACCCCTTACTGCTCCCCGAGCGCTGCCATTGTAGCAGGCAGCTCACTGCGCCGGGATTAGTATGTGCTTTACCTCACTGTGTGTTCACTGTGTGCTGTTTGTGTTTCACTAATTCACCGATTGGGTTAAATACAGAGACCAAATTTCCCTCATGGGATCAAAAAAGTATATATACTTATATATATATTCCGGAGGATGCCTGGTGCTGATGAAAACATCAAATGACCTGGTTCTCATGCTGGCTTGTTTACACCTCTTCCTCTCCTCTTCCTGTTTTATTTACCTACCTTTTGTATTCACCTGCCTGGATGGGTGTGAGGGGAATGATCAGAGGAGCACAGGAGTGCCCGTGTGAATGCAGCCACGGAGATAAAGTCAGCAGCGGAATTTCAGCCAAACACCAGGCACGTGTGTGTGTGTGTGTGTTGAAGTGAGCACAGCCCACCCCGCATCTTCTCCCCATCCTGCGTCTCCTCCACCCTCCTGCCCACCCTGCTCCCTCTCCTACTCCTCACCTGGCCAGTGGCCTGTGGCCTTTGCAAATGAGGTGAGTAAACACAGCGCAGCAGAAAAGGCCTCGGTGGGCCACAGAGGAGCACACGAGGCAGGGTGGGGGCAGGAGACATCGGGGATGGACAGACAGAGGAGAGAGAGAAGGAGAGGGAGATAACGAGAGAGGGAGAGATCTGCAGAACCATACATATTCAGGGAGCATAGTTTGTGTGAAAACACCACAATTTTGTTTTCCGTGTGTACAAATATGATGGAGGTTATCTTGCGCGCGCGCGCGCGTGTGTGTGTGTGTGTGTGTGTGTGTGTCGCACACTGTTTCTATTCTGTTTTGACTCTGTTTACCTGGGCATTCACCCACAACTTGTTCTTGAACATGAGTTGCCCATTAGAATCTAACCAGGGGCAGAGCAAAATACGTTTTTGAGCCCATCCAGCTGATTTGGCATGAGGTTGCGCTGTGGTGTTCTTGACTCTTTGAAAGCAGGTGAAATATGGGCATCCACACTGCCATGTATTATGATATATTTATGACGGATGCCATATCTTGGACTTCATCCTGACCTGATGTTGGATGCTGGTCGGATACCCCAGGGTGTAGTGTGTAATCACAGTGTTTTAAGGGAGCGACTGATCCTTCTGTCCGTGTGCCAGGCCAGAGCACGCTGAAACGCGCCTGGATGCTGGCGGGGAGGCAAGACCTCTGGAAACGCTGCCACGATGGCAAAATGAGAGCTCAAATCATGTCATGAGAGCCACAATCCCCAGCATGCCAAATATGGGGAAAGGTAAAGGGTGGCTTTGACAAAGAGAAGAACACACAATGAGCAGAATTGCCAGTGATGCCGCTATTTTGAAAACACACATTTGCAGCTTAGATGAAGCTGGTGAAGACCACTTCTGTGCAGGATATGTTCACACTGCTATATTTATGGCAAATGGCAAAGAGAAGCTGATGTCCAGGGTTCGATAAGCCACATTTACCCAGTGGTGGAATGTAACGAAGTACAAATACTTCGTTACTGTACTTAAGTAAATTTTTCACGTATTTGTACTTTACTTAAGTAGAATCTATAGTGCATACTTTTGACTTTTACTTCGTTACATTTTGCAGCAATTATCTGTACTTTTACTCCACTACATTTCTACAACAACATCGTTCCTTTTTACGTTACATCAGTTTTTTTTCTCTTTGACAAACACGTTTGTTTTACCAGGGGGCTGATTTGCTACCAAAGAGAGCGCTACGTGCCCACTTCTAAATTTTTGAAACTAGTCTAGACCAGGCAAAGCGTGAGCTTGTAGCCATCTGCATTCGGTAGGCTATATTCACCAGACCCATGGCTATGTCACACGTCTGATCATTTGCGGCTCAAATTAATGGTAGACTATAGAACCGCTGTCCGAAAAAAAATAAACATGTTCCAGATTAAAATATTTCTTAATTGTGTGATCAAATAAAGAGGCATAGCCTACAATTGGGGGGTAGTAATGTGAGCGCTCATTCAATGTCTATGCGCGTCTGCTCAAGTGAAACTGAATCTTATCATAAAGACACCTTTCTCAACAACTTTTCTGTTCAATCTGGACCATCAGAATTGGCATTACGATCCACCAGACATTTCCCTTGTCTACCCTGTTAAACTTCATGCTCTCATGTTTTGCTGAATGATATTTAACTCAGCAGATCACACTAGTAAATAACCATAATTAGTCTCCAGAATTTTAAGTCAGAATGTAAACTGGGCCACGGATGGTAAGCACAATTACATCAGCTTAAAACTATCTAGCCTAGTATAACCTAAAACTAGCTTTATTAAAATGCCACAGCTCATAGGCTAGCCTACTGATTTTTTTTTTATTAGAATAGGCCTATAGATATTAAGATAGTAAATCATTATGCAAGTACTTTTACTTTTAATACTTAAAGTTTTTTACTTTTACTTAAGTAGGGTTGGCATTGTGGTACTTTTACTTTTACTAAAGTAAATATTTCTCTGCTTATTTGTACTTTTACTTAAGTACTTAGTTTCAGTACTTCCTCCACCACTGCATTTACCATGTATAAATCAAATGGATTTTAAGTGACATAGAGAAGCTTACTCAGAAGCTGTATTCTTTTCCCCAAAACTTGATGGACAGGTGTTTAAATTGGAATATTTCATATAGCTTCCTTCTTCCTTGTCCCTACTGCTGCCCTACCCAGTGACTCACACATTAATGTAGTTCTGGGAAAATAAGGCAAGCATCTAAACAGACAACAACATTCACACCACTCTAAATCTCCAGCCAATCAGATTTTGGGGTGTGTGTGTGTGTGTGTGTGTGTGTGTGTGCGTGCAAGACAGTGTGTGACAGTTAGTGCTGTAAAACAATGAGAAAACTTGTGTTTTGAAGTGCAATGGTACAGCCACCGGAATGCAGTTTAGCATGCAAATAAATCACTGCTCTCTTTCATGTTCAAAATCAACATTGGATCTATGAATTATCGCGGCTTATTGTAAATATCTCTTCAGATATGGTGCACAGAATACCAACCACAAATATTTGTAATAATGTTTAGAGTTGTGTCATGTAAGATGAACTAAGTCTCCTAGCGTAAAACCAGCCTGGTCTGAATCAGGATTTTTCGTGAGAAGCGAGAGCGAGCGAAAAACGCGAAATGCGTAATTCTCTGGACATACGCAAGCTCCTGTCAAGCACCGGTTAGTCATGCCGGCTAGCTATAAGAACAAGTAAATGTTCATCATGGCAGAGCCAGCGAAAAGACCAGAGACTGTGTTAAAAAAACGTCTTCAGTATACATACCCGTCGTGTGTGTTGTGTTTGCTCAGTATATTATCGTATACTATAATAATTAAACTCTAATCATATAATATCTATTAATAATAATCAATACAAAATAATGTATATAAACAAGCTATGCTATTTGCTAAGAAAAGCAGAAATGTCACATTTGTTTTAGTATTGAGCACAGTAGTGTGTAGCTGATTTAAACAGAATCAGATCATATTATGACTGTGTGCGACATGATGACAAAATAGGGTTTTTAGAAATAATTGTATAATAATTGTATAGTTTTGACTGAAATGTTTCATTTTGCAAAAGATGTTCTGCTACTTGTGTTCATTGTGTGTAGTGATTTGACAAAACAGGCCCTCTTTTCACTATGTGCTTAAGCAATTGAAACAAATACTGCAAGATTGTTCCATAGCCAACAAGCATAAACCTGTTTGGAGACATCAATGAAAAGGGTCGAGGAAGCACAGTGATGTAATCGGCCTGCCAGTAGTCTCTCGGAGTCTGGGTATACAGGCCTTTCATGTCTCAGGTATCTGAGGAATTCTATTGCCTTGGTGCAAACACCTGCCTGTGTCAGTCTTTGATGGAGTCACACACACACACACACACTTTCAGAGAAATTCTGGTGTATTCCAAAGAACGTTCATAACTTACTCCCACATCCTCCATAACTGACACGGTGCTTCCCCCTTCTCTGTCACGCACACACTGAAAGTTCTTCTTTTCTGCCCACTTCTCTTCCTTTTTTTCCTTCTTCCCCGGCCCTCGTTTTCAGCCATTTAAATTCACTCCGTCAGCAGATTTCCCAAATTACGGGCTAGATTAAACGCAAACTTTGACCCACCTGTCAGAAATTACAAGCTTTCTCTGTCAGGGGAGATTAATGCTTTGCGGTAACATTTTCTCCCGTTCCTCAGAATGCTAATCAGGGCCGGAGAGCAGGGGGTTCGTAATTGTTCATTAGTAGGGTGGATCAAAGTTGATTTCTAATTCAAGTCACCGTACTGTATGGAAATGAGGGAGTTTGGATGGGGAGCCGGTACCCACCACACGCACTGGTTATTTGTTTTGGGAATCTGTACACAGGGTGGAATGTCATCTCGCCAATATCAACAGAGCTGGTCGTCCACAGAGAGGTCCTCTTTAGCAAAGAGCCCCACAGGGTTTCTGAGTGGGAGGGGGGAGGGGAGCTGGGGCAGTTTGCAATGGTTGGATAATTGGTGACTGTCCAAGTTAAAGTAATTTGTCTAATGCTGCGAGTTTCAGTACTGGTCATTATTATGATGACACTATTGAGTTGAACTCTGGTTTCATTGAGGTAATTGTTAAATTACCTGATTTGGAGGAGGAAGAGATCACACCTACCAATCTCTTTTCTTTCTTTTTGATAGATTATTTTATTTAGGCATGTCACAGTGAGGTTTCTAGGGCCTTAGACAAGAAGCAATTGGGAAGAAAAAGACTGCTTCATCAGATACGAACCAGAGACAGTAGACCAGAATAAAGTCAAGTAAATGCAGGAAAGCACAGTCATATAATAACAAGGACCAGGAAAAAAATACAAAAAACTGATACTGATTCTGAAATAAAATCAATTGAAAAACTCTAATGAGTGTGAGGATGTGTGTGTGTGTGTGTGTGTGTTGTGCCAGCATTTAGCCAGGGGCACTGAACTTGTACATTTACCCCTGGAGGGCAAAAGTCAAGCAGGGTCATGACCCTGACCTGTGTGAAGCCTCCAGCTACGAGGGCCACGCTCACGTTTCGCCCACTGACAGCATCCCCGAGTGCGGATCAATGAAGCAGAGCAGCAGCCTCTGATGCACCTCCTTCAGCTCCTGGGGACTTGCTGTGTGTGTGTGTGCGTGTGTGTGTGCGTGTGCGTGTGCGTGTGTGTGTGTGTGTGCATCCTCTGGAGAGATAAACCGGGGCCTTCTTTGGTCAACAGTAATTTGTGCACACAGTACACACATAGTCAAGCACACCTTAA
The DNA here is from genome assembly GCF_046254945.1 of Alosa pseudoharengus. Lineage (NCBI taxonomy): Eukaryota > Metazoa > Chordata > Actinopteri > Clupeiformes > Clupeidae > Alosa > Alosa pseudoharengus. The sequence goes on from NW_027468587.1 coordinate 21,379,252, forward strand.
AACATCGTTCAAATGCACACAGACACACACAGACAGACACACACACACACACACACACAAACACAAACACACCAGTCTACCCTTTAGTAAACCACTCTCACAAAGTTTTAGGTGTTCCAAGAGGAGCCACTGTTGGTGTTCACACTATCACCTTACAGTCTCACAGCAATACTTGAGCTAGAAAGATTTGTTCCACACCGCTGGGTCAACCCTGACTCCCTCTGTGGTGCTTGTGTGTGTGTGTATGTGTGTGTATGTGTGTGTGTGTGTGTATGTGTGTGTGTGTGTGTGCCATCACTGCCAGCCATCCTTCAGAAGTGGCGGTGCATCTGACAGACGCTGAGACGCGATAGAGTCCCTCTCTGCTCAGGCATGTCAGGAATTAGCGCCGTGCCGCAGAGTGCCCGTGGCAATGGCAGGTGAATTTAACACATGCACACACACACACACACACACACACACCAAGGAAGAGGCATTTATCTCACCGGCAAGCAACAGAGAGAGAGGGCAGGGTGGGGGGGGGGGATGGGGGGGGGGTGGAGAAGCCAACAGGCAATGAGGTATGGATCTCTGGTGCCAGGGATTCATTTGAGTCTATTCAGTGGAGTTCAGTGTGGCAGAAACAGCTTTCTCACCTCACTGACACAAATGGAGAGAGAGAGAGGGAGAGAGAAAGAGAGAAGGGGAGAAAGAGGGGAGACAGTGAGGGGGGAAAAGGTGAGTGAGAGATGGAGAAGAGAGATGGGGGGTATGGGTGGTGAAAGAATAATACGCTGTGATGTGAGTCATCATTGGGCCACATTGACACCGGGGGATTAGCAGTGATAACATGATGACAGTAATTGCGCTCATCGTAATTGCTCAATCACAGAGCCTGTCCCCAGGGCTCCACTGGCTACATTATAATTTATATTACTGCATAAGCATGTATTACACAGCTAATACAGAGGGGATCATGCCAGATTATGACTTTTAGATGCCATTTTATGTCATGTTTTAATTTTCGTCTTTCTTCATGACGTAACTCTTGAAGAGGACTACCTGGCACCCCCCCCCCCTTGTTTTTAAAATATGTTATGGGTGTGTTTGTGTGTGTGTGTGTGTGTTACAATGCTTATTATGACCGCCGCGCAGCGAAGCGGCGGTCATATAGGTTTAGTCAGATTTTTTTCTTTTTTTTTTTTTCTTTTTCGCATGCCCAAATTTCCGTCAATGAGTCCTGGGACACCGGGGTACACGAAACTTGGTGGGCATGTAACCCCACATGGATAGCATGGAACCATAGTTTTTCGTTTTGATCTGTAACCCCCCTGCTTGACTGGACCCCCCGAAAGGAGGGTAGGGCAGACACAGTTTTCTGTGAATATCTCGAAAACCGTGGGGTTTAGGAGGACCATTTTTTTTTTGTATGTTGATCTCAAGGGGCCATGTCAACCCATTCCATAACCACTCATTTCATGTATAGCGCCACCTAGTTAAACACAAAAAAGTAAAAATGAGGTGTTGTAATTGAAGGTATCTGTGACCTAACATAGTCAAAACTGCACAAAATTGGAAGTGTATGATCATTATGACACCCTCTGTATGCACACCAAGTTTTGTGGAATTCCGTTCATGGGGGGCCACACAATAAATTAATTTATGTTACTATACACCAACTGGCCTGTAGGTGGCCGGAGACAGTTTTCTGTGAATATCTCGAGAACCGTAGGGCCTAGGAGGTCCATCTTTTTTATGTATGTTGGTCTTAAGGGGGCATGTCAACCCATCCCATTACCACTTATTTCATGTATAGCGCCACCTAGTTAAAAATTAAAAAGCAAAAAATTAGGTGTTTTCATCACAATATCTCTGGCTGACAAGGTCAAAACTGCACGAAATTAAAAGTGTAGGATCATTATGACACCCTCCGAATGCATGCCAAGTTTTGTGTACTTTTGTTAATGGGGGGCCTTACAATAAAATAATTTATGTGTACATTTAGTGACATACACCAACAAGGATTCCCGGGACACTGAAAGACTGGGGTACACGAAACTTGGTGGGCATGTACCCCCACATGGATAGCATGGAACCGTAATTTTTCGTTTTGATCTGTAGCCCCCCCGCTGGACTGGACCCCCCGAAAGGAGGGTAGGGCAGACACAGTTCTCTGTGAATATCTTGAGAACTGTAGGGCCTAGGATGACCATTTTTTTCCGTATGTTTGCCTCCAGGGGTCATGTTAACCCATTTCATGTGCACAGATACACACACACACACACATACATTCACAGTAATCATACGTATGACACATACTCACACAGTAGACATATGTACGCTTGCATGCACAGGCACATACGCAGGCACAAACACAAGCACGCACGCACACCCACACACACACACACACACTCACACACACTCACACACACACACACACACACACACATAACATAAACATAACACAAATAATCAAGAATTTCTCAGAATTATAAACAGGCAAGATGGAGGTGGGGTTGTATAAAATGAATTTTACATGTGAAATCTATGAACTAATCATGTTTTGGTACTTGTTGTCTAGCAGATACCAGTGAGAATTGAGTGTGGATAATGCAATTTAGTGAGAGTTAGAATCATATAGGCCTTTCAGCGTGATTTCTTTTTGTGGAAAAAATGTGCTGGACTGGGCGGCGGTCATATTTTGTACCGCTCTGCGGTACATCTAGTTTTTATGGTTGGTGTTAGGCACATGCATGCATATTTTGCATATGCTCCGCTGACAGTGTTTTGACACCTCATGGTTCATGTAAATCTTAATTAGCAAATACAATGGATCAAATCTGCCCACCTTGGAGAGATGGAGAGAAGGAGACAAAGCAAAAGGAGGTGGCATGTGTGCATGTGCATGTGTGTGTGTGTGTGTGTGTGTGTGTGTGTGTGTGTGTGTGTGTGTGTGTGTGTGTGTGTGTGTGTGTGTGTGTAGGGGAGGGGGATTAGAAGAGTAGGTGGTAACGGGTAGGCAAAAGGGGGCTGGGGGAAGGAGTGGTGGGGTGGGGGTCGCATTAGAAGCTTGTCGACAGGACCACCACACTACAGAATTTACTGTCAGAATATTCTGTGTGTGTGTGTGTGTGTGTGTGGAGGGTGGGGGGCTCGAAGAAGCGTGTGATGCTTTGAGAGGAAATGAGGGGGGGGAAAGGGAGGTGAGAGAAAGAGAGAGAAAAGAAGGAGAAAAAACAGCTGAGGGTGTAAATAATTCATGCAGACAATATGACTTTTTTATGTAAATTTGGTGCATTAACCCTCTATTATAATGATGGACGACAGATATGGCTGATGTTTCCTTGGTAAGACCTAATGGATGACCATCATAATTCACTGCACATTTTATTGTGTTGCCGGGAAAATTGTGCCTGTAGGCTACGTTGTTTACTTTTATGTTGAAAGAAAAAAAAGCCTCCCTGCTGTCTGTGGGAGGGCCGGGAGGGCTGGGGTTGGGGCTGGGGGGTAATGGGGCTTTCCGCGCTCACCGCCACGTTCCGCACCTTTGCCCCGTCAGGAGCAAAATGCTCGCTGGACGCCGTGTGCGTCTTCCCCTCTCGTCTCTCACCTCTCCCTCCTGGTAGCTCCAGCTTGCCGTCTTTGTAACGCGTTTGTCACGCAGCAGGATAGATGCGATCACATGTGCCCATGTTAAGTCTCTTCATGAGTCTTCCCTTCCCCACTTCCGGGGCTGATGAAAGCCATCTATTACCCCAAGCCCTGGCCTCTGTACCCGGGGAGTGTGCCATGTGGGGGTGACGGAGTAAGATAATAAGTCCCATAACTGGGGCTAAGGCCTCTTTGCAATGCACTGTGAAGCAAGAAACCTCATTACATATCAATGAAGGAAGGGCCATTAGGTGCGCATTACCCTGAGAACAGAGGCTTGTCCAATGATTATGCAGCGATTATGCAGATGAGGGGTGTGATGTCATAATGGAATATAACTGCAGTGGTGTGTGTGTGTGTGTGTGTGTGGGGGGGGTGTTGCTGAGTCACCCTGACTCGGTAGATTTCCTATGACATAATATGTAGGTATGTGCCATATGGCATCATGTTGCACACCGGTCCTTGATTAAGCCCCCAATTCAATTCAAGTTTATTAGTCAAATACAATTATACTGAGTATATGTAGTGAAAAGAAGAGAAGAAGAAGAAATGTCTAAAGTACATGACGTGTTTCCAACATGGTTGTGCTCCTGCTACAGTCCTCATTCATCAGACATGACCTCATCAAACTAATTTAATTTTTAGTAATACTTTATATTCAGCCTCTACTTATCAACTGCAGTGAATGCATTGCTTAATATCAACAAAGCTTGATCTCTCGTGTTATTAAACCATCACCAATGTTATATAGGTGAGCTTATGGTTAGTTCATTTGAACTAAAGTATGTGTTACATGTAGGTTTCTTCTTTAACATGAATTAGCAAACATCCAGAATTAACAAACATTAAATAGTATAATGAATGTTAGGGCATATGAAAATACATTAACATTGAACATTAATCAGAGGAACCTTAAGATGAGGCATTATCTTGTATTAAACCCCCAGTCTCTTCTCTAGCACTGAGCTGCTCTCCCTCATGGAGAAGGACGTGTGCGGTCTGCTGTGCTGGCCTCCCTGTCTCTCGCTCCCCCCGGTGTTTGAGGAGCGGTGTGCTGGTCACCCTGTCTCGCGCTCCCCCCGGTGAGTTTGAGGAGCGGTGTGTATCCGTCCACACATGGAGCTCCGGTGGGGTGTCTCCATCAGCCTGCGGAGAATGCCTGGGTGGAGCAGATGGTTGGAGCCAGCTGTTCCCCAGCAGTCTGGATAGGGGTGTGTGTGTGTGTGTGTGTGTGTGTGTGTGTGTGTGTATGTACGGGGGGATCTGCCACTGTTGGACATGTGGCCACCTCCTCAGACTCACATCTGGATCCCCAGGATCCCTGCTGCCCACTGCTCCCCCCCACCACCACCACCTCCACATGTGCCACCACCCTCAGACCACCCCCAGCCCTGGCAGCGGAGGCACCCAGACACCTGCTCCTCTGCCCCTCCGGGTGTCTCACCAACAGGGCCTGGCATCTCATGTCTGCCCCATGACCGAGGGAGTGGATCACAAACACTATCGATCCAATGTGCCACAGAGAGAAAGAGAGAGAGAAAGAGAAGGAAGGGGGGGGGGGGGGTTGAATAAAATATGTCTGTGCCTTTTATTATGATTTTGTTTTATTGATTTCTTATGCATAAAGGCCTTTACATAAGATTACCATATTCTGAATGTGGTTCATGAACCAAACCTAATCCAATAAGTAGTTTAGCCCATATTTGGTTTAAATAGCTGAAAATGCCTAATGTGAAATTGAGGAGTATGGTGTAAGTGCTCCCCCAGACAGTCTTCCCTCTGGTCTGTACGATGCACTGCCCTCTCCCCTGTCTCTCTTGTTCCCTGGTGAGCCAGTCTAGCTGAACGGTGAGAAAGTGCTGCGGTGCGGTGCTGTGCAGTGCAGAGCTACGCTGCCCTGGTTAAGTGGCTGTGCTAAACATATAGAGGATAATTACCAGCCCAGCTGCCTGCTGCCACGCGGCGTAATGGGCCTTGCTTCCCAGGTCGCCCCTCTGAGACTCACTGGCACCGCGCACACGATGGTGCTGGCGCTAACGCTAATTTCTCAATTTGTACCGCCCGCTTGCTGCCACGCCGGTTAATCTCGCGTGTGCTTGCCGCTAATATCCTTCCCCGTGTAGCTCGGCCACCTAACGCTATTTAGGCCACTCAATACCACCTCCCTCCTCCCCACTCTCCCCCCACCATCTCCATCTTCCCTTGTCTCTCCCTCCACTGATAATACCTATACATCCCACAGCTTAAGGGCTCTACCTCTCTCTCTCTTTCTCTCTCTCTCTCTCTCTCGCTCTCCCTATTGAGATCTACTGTATGATATAAATTCATAGGCTGTTTGTTTTTTTCTTCTTTTATCCGGTTATAAAGTATGTAATAGTCTCACCAGGGATTGTGTTTATTTGCCCGTGCCATGTGAGGTGTATGTATGGGTCTCCTCAGATGAATTAGTAATGTGTTGGACCGAGGCAATGGGCAGCGGTCTCCAGGTGGAGGCTGTGTTTGTTAGTGGTATCCGGCGCCGGTGGCAGGGTAGGCACCACTGAGGACTGGCCCACAGGCTGAAGCCTGTCTGGGGAGCCCCCCGTGGCATTCTGGGTGGGGGAAGGGGTTAAGAGTGGGGAAGTGTGTGTGTGAGAGAGTGTGTGTGTGTGTGTGTGAGTAAGTGGGAGTGAGTGGGCATGGGTGGCCTGGGGTCTCTCTATGGCCCCTTCTTTCCAGGCACTTGGAGGCTGTTTGTGTGCACAGAGAATGAGAGGCTGTTTTATTCATGCTGGTGACATACTTCCTGTCTGTCTCCTGAGAGGTGGAGAGAGAATGTGTGTGTGTTTGTGTGTGTGTGTGTGTGTATGTGTGTATGTGCAATATTGTGTGTCTCTGTGTGTGTATGTGTGTGTGTGTTCATCAGACAGAAGGAGAGAGAGAGAGAGAAATACACTCACAGGGGATGGTGACTGTGGAAGTTTGCCCAGCAGAGTTGAGTGTGCACACGTGCTCTAAGGATTGCCCACGGTTGCGAGGGGCGGTTTGTTTGAGGTAATTATCCCATCCAATTAGCAACGTCCCCTCTGTGTTGTCGCCGGGTATTAGCTGGTTGGCACGGGGGAGCGTGCTCCGCGCTGGGGAACAGGAAGGGGAAGGGTGGCTTTTGGGTCACCGCTCTGATGGAGACATATGTGGGGCTCCACACTAGGGAAACGCAGGGGAGGGCTTCTCACTGGTTACACAGTGCTGTGTCAAGCCCAATCATAGTGCAGATTCTCGTGTAGCTACCAGACGGATACTGTATGATAACATTACCATGTATAGTTAATACACTTTGTCGTGGAATTACCAAAGATGTTGTCACAGCTGTTGATTTTCCGCATTGATACTTTATTTATTTTATCAGAGAAAAGCAGCAAGGGAGTTTTGCCTGGTCACACAGCAACATTTCAAAATGTATTGTAGTGTTGACTTTTCTGGAGGATGACACACAGTGTTGCAATGTAGGAAACATTTTCACATAATGTCATGTCAAAATTAGTATTTTCAAAATAAATATGTGTTTAGAATCTTATCATTTATGTGTTGTTTTCTTTCTTTGATGCACAGGCACAGAATATTAAAAGAACAATGACTGTACCATAATTAGTGAGAATGTTTTGACATATTTACTAATTTACACAAGATCAATACGTTTTGCTTGCTTGCCAGTGATATTAAATATAAAACTGAAGAACATGAAGTAGCAAATCTGTGAACATGAACCAAAAAGAGTTTTACGGAGGTGGAAACACCTATATGAGCTCCTGCAGGAGGGAGGATGCAGCTACTGAATATTCAGAGACCTTAAAAGTTTTGTCAAAGTAGAAGGACTGTGTGGCACACATGAACTCGCTGTACATCTTCTGTGTCACATTTGTCTTCTCCGTGTGCCGCAGAGGCATTGGCGATGCCACGTGATGACGCTGCCTACCTTACCACCTGCAGCCACTCTGCCAGCGCACCTCTTGCACACGTGCACAACAAGGCTGAGAGAAAAGAAAGAAAGAAAAAAGGGATAGAGAGAGAGAGAGAAGGATATGGTGCAGAAAGCAGATAGAGTTAGAGACACACATTTCTCTGTCCATCAGAGAAGAGAGAGACAAACAGAGATAAGAGAGAGAACGAGTGTGATTCTTCTTTCCAGCATGACGGCTGCTTAACGCCAGCAATTAAAATATTAATCACCTCACTATTAATTAAGCCGGTTAAGTGCTAGGTGTGGAGCCACAGCTTGGACGACTGAGTGACAAACCTAATGGAGCCACTCCAAAAAGCCCAGACAGTAATTGGCCCTGGCACTTCCATTTGCTACGCCGACC
>NW_027468587.1:21392224-21397224 GCF_046254945.1 Alosa pseudoharengus
TTACATAACATCTTATGCCTGTGGCAAGCCCGCCTTCACCACAGTTACCTTCACATCTGTACATCAGCTGCCCTCCCTGTATCTAATACAGACACAAGGGGATCTGAACCGGCCAGGAGGGTCTTCATAAAACAGTGGAGTTCATGTTTTATAGCTTATGAGTGTACGTGTTTATCACAAAGCTGGCTTATGACTGTGTTTTTGTATTTTAAAGCTTGCAGAACGTCTGGTGTGATCTGGCCACTGGGAATTTTCCTTGTAGACTGGTCTTAACTGGACCTGTGTTTTTTTTTACCCCTTTTCCCAACTCTTCTGACATCATATGGCCTGTGCAGATATTCAATATATGGTATGTCCCCTTAGCTGAAGCCACACGGCTGGTGCAACATGTCATTAGAGTGAGGGCCTTTGGCATCACAACTGCAGTATATCCGGCCCTTGGGCAGTTTGTAGTCGAAACAAACACAAATCTAAGAGTCAGCAGTTTGCAGCACGTGATGAGGAGAACAGTGTTGTGGCAGGAGACTAAGAGGGAAGAAGGTGAGGTGTCATGCTAGGTGCAGGGAATTAACTAACTAACTAAAGACCAAAATATTGTTGTCCATCTTTATAACTGGTGTTTCAATGGTAGAACTCTATTCTGCTAGAACCCATTTCCAAGGTAACTAAAGACTGAGCTGTCTGGGCGTCAGTGCTTAGATTACTGAGCTAGTATATGCCACACACATTGAAAGTGTTTTAACCTTTCACCTCTCTGCTTGGTTTGGCCATTTAAGCTGCACATAGGCCAAATAGGATAGTGTCAATGGCTAGCAAAACAGTGGGAAAATCCCCAAAACACCTGACCCAAATATACACACTGACAGAATGAGGAAGAAAGTTAGCAGATAGTGCACACCCTCATTCCAGCCAGTTTGAGCACCTGATGTCTGGGAGGTGCTTCAGAGTGCCCTTGGCAAGAAGTGTATTTAAAAAATCCTTTATTCCAAATGCCACCAGTATCTTCAACCAAACCAATTGACAACATCAAACTGAGCTGCTATTTTAATGGATTTAAACATATTCATTTTTTGTATCCTGATTTTCTTTTTTTCATCTCTTTAGACTCCACTTACTATGTTTGAGATGTTGTCTGTCTTCTATGTCTGGTGTTTGACCCAAAGAAAAAATTCCACCTTGGTGGACATTAAAGATTTATTCTATTCTATTCTAAACAGTGCCCACAATTTTAGAGAGGCTAACACTTCAGCTCTCTAAGTGTTCCAACTAGGGAAAAAATTAATGGCCTTTGTTCAATATGTAACAGTACACTATCAGTGTGTTTTGGGAATGAAGGGTGGAGGAGGCAGTAGGAATCGGCCCAGATCCAGTCAGAGGTGTTCTAGTGATTGTCACTGTGTGACAATGAAGGCATTTAGAACACTATCATCATTACTTGTAATCTGACTAAATTTAATTCAAATTATTTAATGTTTCATTATAAGATAGCAACATAACATGAATGGCAAGCGGCCCTCATAGTTTTTAATTCCTTCTGCCTTGCTCTTGCCTAATGGTCAGAAACAGAATAACTCAATTATACTCTTGCCCATTATATCCTCCTGGGAACCAAGAAAAAAAAGTGTCCAACAATTTTTTTTTTTTGTGATTTCCTTTCTATTTAGGATTAAAAAAACATCTTACAATTTTTATTTTTTTAAATTTATTTTTATTTTAAATTTTATAGCATGTCCCCTGTGGTGGACAAAATGACCGTTTTACTATGAAAAGGTAGCCATGAAAATAGACAAAAATGGACAAATTATGCTTTTAGTGGTATTAAATTAAGGGTAAACTTAACCAAATATAAGGGAAACTTTTATTTATCCTTCTAGACTACTTTATTTGCCTTTTTGGACAGTTGTATTTCTTTTTTCTGGATTGTTCATTTCATTTTCATGTTTTTCTTTCATCTGCGATAATTAATTTTTTAGTCTTACTCTTCCTCGCTATCTTCTTGAGGCACAGGTTCATAGTCCTCATCTCTGTTTCACTCACTCATCACCTGAGAGCTCCAAATCTGCCCCCCCCCCCTCATTCATCCTATACAAATGATCTCCTAAATTTCCCCAAAAATCTAAATATTTTGGTCCTGGTGTTTATTATAATGGACATTCATAAAGTCACTATTATTTCAAAATGTAAATAACTTAACTTCTTCCAAAATTAATCATATGATTCCTGACATTTTCATTAACAAGACCATATATTGCCATCATAATGAATGCTTAATAAGAAGACACTATTTGACTCATCTCTCCTCCTTCCATAAAATGTGCTTGTTTTGATGTCAACCATTTTTGAGAACCAGGAAGAGGAGGTTCCCAGCAACCCAGCCAAACACATGATATATCATTAGAAAGCCCAGGATGTCCTCTTTAAAAGACCACAGGAATTGATAGAATAGCTCAAAGGGGTAAAGGGGTATGCTTCTAGAACTTATGTCCACTACAGAGGACATAGGTCTATGGATTGGTTCTCAGGAGGATATGAAAGGGAGGGTGTTGTTATTGATTTAGTCTGTGTGTGTGTGTGTGTGTGTGTGTGTGTGTGTATGTCCACTTGCATAACTTGCACTACTGGTCCACTGATCTAGATTTTGGAATTTGGTTTCATTCCCTTTACCACTGTGAGATAAGGGTGAGCGTCTGCAGTGACCTCACTGCTCATGTTATTGTAACACCAAATTCCCTGGCCTAAAGTGCCCATTGAAAAATAAAAACATGGTGAGTGCAGATAAGATTACATCAAAATGTGAGCTAGAAACTAGCCTTTGTATTTGGTGGCATCCGAGACTCACGTCATAGCACTGACTTTGGGAAAACCCTAGAAGGTACATGGTAAGGAAGACTGTAGGGCACAAATCCTTTTTGTACACATGCACATATCCTTTTTACAGGGGTTTGAGGGCATATGATGGCACTCCATAATAATGGCACACATAGGGAACGCCAAGTATAGCCTATGTTAAGGGGCACCTTATAGGGTGTTGCATCACGTTTACAACACTAGAAGGGCACTCATTAAGACATGTTCTTCAAACTTATTGTTTGAAGTGGCACTCATCAGGGCACTGAAACTTTTTTTTTTCATCTTTGACACTCAGCCAACAGGACACTTTGGAGGGCAAAATTAATACAAATGAACAAATATCACTCAGTTTCAATCTGCAAAATACTAGAAGTTCATGTGAAAAATGTACACCACCTTGACTACTTCACTCGGTAGAGAGCCTGGATGTTCTTTACCTTCACACACAACTAATAGAGTGCTTTCTTGCTGACTCTGTTGAAGGTTCACAGATGAGATGTTCCAGACCTCAGGACCTTGCCCCTCTTGGGTTTCGTTTCACATTTTGGATATTTGTCATCAGTTTCTGGACAATGAAGTGGGGAACTACAGAGCCATAACCAGTAAAGCTGGATTGTGAAAGAGTGGCCCCTCTCCCATCCGCATTCTGGGTCTAATGTCACTTCCTTGGATGCAGCAAAAACAGCAAACAAGTTTTAGCACTGATTAGCATCAAAGCAGGCAGCTTGACATGCTCCACAGAGCATAGGTCAACGTAGAAGCGAAGGAAGATAAGAAAGAGATAAGAAAGAAAGAGAAAAAACAGAAAGAGATAGAGAAAGAAAGAAAGAAAGAAAGAAAGAAAGAAAGAAAGAAAGAGAAGTAAGCTTTGCATTTCCGGGGACAGTTGTGCTCCGGGTGAAGTGGCAGCTCCCTAAGTGCCAGGCTGTGCGTGGTGCAGCTTTTTTGGGAGCTCTCTCCCTCTCAGGTCTGCATTAGTCCTCAGTGTGGGACGTGGGTCCCTGTGGACCATGGCCAGGGCTGTCTATTGTCCGGTTTCACTCAGGAAAAGACAATGAGATTCAAAGGACATGGGAAATGGATGGTGGGTACTTATGGGGTAAACAGGTGTGTGTGTGTGTGTGTGTGTAATAGAGAGAGAGAGAGAGAGAGAGAGAAAGTGCACCTAGTTGTTGTGCCTGCATCAATGTGTCTTGTGTTTGTACCCATCTGTATCTCTCCCTCTCTCTCGCTGCCTCTGTGTGTGTGTGTGTGTGTGTGTGTGGCCTTCATAGCTCACCATAATTCACAGCATATAGAGGCGCATGGTCCCCAATCAGAGGCGCGACCGAAGTGAATGAATATTTAATAATAATTCCAGACTGCTCCAAGGTAAACTGCAACAAAAGCTGATGAATAATTGATTGGTCAGTGAGTCAGGACCCCCTGGGGCATTCAGCCAGAGAAGTTTAATGTCTTAAAAAACATATGCTGATGGAAAATCACTGTCTCTTTGTGGCAATATCATGTGTTTCAGTGAGAAGGCATCTTATCGAGATCGTCTCATTTTGTGTTACAAGAGGAATGATCACTCGGAAACTGTGCCTCGTCATGTTCTGTGATTTATTGATTTAATTCAATTATTCTCTGGTATTCATTAGCATTGAGACCCGCAACTACACACACGAGTCGATCAAGCAGCACTGATAAGTTAAAAATTGCCCAAAAACATGACAAAACAACTGATATTTTTCGGTTGTTAATTCAACATATCCTGCATTTTTAATTCATTACTAGTGAATTGCGATTTAATATAATCAGATCTGGGACATTTATTTCTGACTGTCAGTGCTCAAATCTTTCAAAAAACTATCCAATTAAAACAAGACAAAAATACTACTCAAATTCCAGTGAATGCTTCTTTATTAATTTATTTTCTCAAATAAAGCTCTATCAGGTCATTAAACCATTAAACTGAGCCCCACAACCTCAGAGCAGATCCTCACGCACCTTAGTGGTGTTTGCCAGGCTTCATTTGTGCTCCTGTTGGACATGAAAAATTAAAAATGATATATTTCCCCTCCCTAATCTTGACAGGTGATATCGCCGCACAAGTACAAAACAGGAATCAATACTCAGACAGCCTGAGAACACTGGAGGAGAACACTTAA
>NW_027468587.1:21399724-21402224 GCF_046254945.1 Alosa pseudoharengus
GCGTTTTATTTGACCCCCCCACCCCCACCCCGCACCCCACCCCGCCCTTTCAATGGCTAATAGCTTTAGATGAGGGTAAACGCATCGGGTTGTGGGATCACAGAAGGACGTTTGAAACATCAAGTTATTTTCGCCAGCACACAGCCTCAGCATCTATGATGAGGATGTTGATGAGACCAATAACATGGTCCCAAACAGTGATGTAAGACAGTGGCACACACTGTAATGGAGAGTATTGAGGGATGTAATTGAGTAGTCGAAGCAATCGCAGGCCACGGGATACTCTGTTAATTTCATCAGTCTGTCCTGGCTTATTAAAACCCATAGATCACACTGGAAAGAGCAACTAGGGTTGATGGGGGTAGGGAGAGGAGGAGAGAGGGATAGAGAGCCTCACTGAGGAGGAGAGGCAGTTGGACTGATCTCATATATGAAAGCACATGAAAGATGGGAAGAGAAGGTCTCCCAGCTGATGAATGGACTTTGCATTGGGCACCAGTGTAAGGCTCTGTTAGTCTACCCAGTATCTTCACCCCATCCCCCCACCTAACACGTCAACTGCCAAGTGAAGTTATTATTATTAGTAGTAGTAGTAGTAGTAGTAGTAGTAGTAGTAGTAATATTATTACTATTTGGTACCATCTCCATATGTTCACTAAGCGGTCTGAATCATATGATAATGACAATGGGAGACATAATTAGGCCCTCTCGTTTTTCATGTTCCATTGTCACCTCGTAACAGTGAGTGCCCAGACAAGGGTGTCTTACTGTGAGGGTTTTATTATTGTTTTCATATTTCTTTTGTTTTTTTAAAATGCTTAATCCAAAAGGATAGCCCTCATCAGCTGTCTCTTATTTCTGCTGTCCTTGTGAAACAGATGACTGTGTTTCTTTCATTCTTCTGCATTCTTGGTGTTTAAGTGTTTGTTTTCATAGGGGACATGTCGAGCACTTCAGGCTATGTCTGGTGTCTTATTTTTCAGATGATGGGGGGGGGGGGGTATAACCACAAGGTCTGATTGCTCAGGCTTGGCATGCAGCTCAGAAGTGCCATCAAAGTGGTTGCTAACATACCCGAACACACACACACACACACAAACACACGCACACACACATGCACACACACACACACACACACAAACCTGTCCCCTCAGTCTACCCTGTCTTCCCCTTGCCCCTGTCATCTGCTGATACCCACGCATCCCTTAAGACCACCTCCAATCAAAAGGAAATTAAATGATTTATTATTTCTTCCCTCCCATTTTACATGAAATGTAAAAGAAAAGACAAGGAAGGGAACACCCCAACTCTCTCTCTCTTTCTCTTGCTCTCTCTCTCACTCTCTCTTTCTCTCTCCCTCTCTCTCTGTCTGAAACTGAATAGTACATGACAGCAATTGCAACAAAAGACTGAAGGAAAGAAATAGAGGAAGATATGAACAGGAAGGTAGAGAGGAAGAGAGAAAGGTGGAGAGAGAGAGAGAGAGAGAGAGGAGGGAGTGAAACGATACAGAATAAAATGAAGTGTGACAACATATGAATTTCAAATTTCCGGGGAGACATCAAAGTGCACCATCCTGGGTGCCTCTGACAAGGACGCTTTCTGATTTTTAATTCCGTCCCCTGATTGTATCGCTGGCCTAACGAAGAACTGAGCAGCCACTGGCATCAGGCGCGGAGAGATAGAGTGAGAAGAGAGCGCAGGAGAGATGGAGAGAAAGAGAGAGAGGAAGAGAGATCAGAGACTGGGGTGTGAGCAGAGGAGATGGAGTGGGAGGACAAGGACGAGGATGGAGAGGAGGAGGAGGAGGGAGGAGGAGGTGGAGGAGGAGGAGGGAGGAGGAGAGGGAGAAGAGAGGAAACCTCCTCCAAACAGAGGCGGCCAGGCCCTTTGTTGTCGTGGCGATCACAGGAGGCCTTTCATCAGAAGCGGGCGCACTCCTCGCGGTTCGAGCACGCCACGTCCCAGCACGGATCAGAAGGGCGACGCTCCCCTTCTCCGTCAAGGACTTCTGCTGCCAGTCAGTGGAGCGGAGCGGAGTGGAGCGAAGCCCGCATCAGCACGCGACCCGCCGGGCCAGAGGGCATCAGCAGGGGAGCGCATGTCACTATAAGCACGTGCGCTTACAGTTACCAGGCTTTGATAACAAAAGTGTGTGAGTGTGAGTGTGTGTGTGAGTGTTTGTGTGTGTGTGTGTTTGTGTGTGTGTGTTGGTGGGTGGGTGTGTGTGGGTGGATGAGTGTGTGTGGGTGTGTCATTTCTTTGTGCGCAAATGAGCATATGTGTGTGTGTTTGTGTGTGTATGCATCTTCTTGTTTATCAATATGTGTTCATGACACGTGTATGTATTTGTTGTTGTCATTGTGCACACATACACACACATACTGTGTGTGCATGTGTGTGGGTTTGAGCATCAGTTTGATGATGATGACAGGGCAGAGAGTTTAATGGAACACATCAAACACACGCGCACACGCACGCACGCACACACACACACACA
>NW_027468587.1:21407224-21437224 GCF_046254945.1 Alosa pseudoharengus
TGTATACATTTTTACAAATCTTAATATTCTGCCACAGTCACTTCTGAGGACATTTTAAAGCCATGCACGACAACAGTGAATGTTCTACATATTTGCCATTATTTATTTACCACAGTAATCAAATTCATGTATTCCTTTTTAATATTGGCAAACAGAGGTAAAGCACAATTAGAGAAAACAATGTTTGACAACAAACATTAAACTAAAAAATCTATATCACCATCAAATGTTGCATACAAATTAGTAGTAAGTGCAATGTTTAGCTTATGTGATATGTTAAACATTTACGAACCTAATGATCAAGGCATCACAAGCATTCATAACCACCGTATCTGCACAGCTTTCACAGCTCATGTAAATGTGTTGAGCTGGAGCGCATTGACAGTCTGTGATGAGAACTGGGCTTATGCATGGAATCGCTGCAGTGCTCTGGAACCTGAGGTGTGATGTGCCTGCATGCAGATAACGATAGCAGTCAATTTGTTGTGCACGAAACACTTACTCCACAGCACGTCTTGAAGCAAGGACCACTTCAGGGTGGTTCAGAGATATGTGAGGGATGGCAGAGTTTCCTTGGTGACCTGTCAGAATGGAGCCAGTGCAGAGGTCAAAGGTGAGGCTCTTATGACTACAATTATCTATTAAGTGTTCACAATCTGGCCCGTCTACGGCTGAGAGAAATTTGTTACGGAGACATTGAAATGAACAATGTCATATTTTGTGATGAAGCTGAGAATATCACCTCTGAAGTTTTTTCAGATTTTTTAAAGAATATGTTGCTGTTCTGTGTAAAGACATATTGCCTCAGACGTTCAAGGAAAAATACAAAATAGAGTATGAAACCACTGTGATAAGACAGACTGGAGTACGGAACACACACAACGAGAGAGCCTCAATGTATTCGCAGTCATGCATCTCTCTCTCTCTCTCTCTCTCTCTCTCTCTCTCTCTCTCTCCCTCTCTCTCTCTCCATCTTGCAGTCCCACCAACAGTTTACTTCTCTATCAGCCACTGGCTGGAGCTTGTGTGTGTGTGTGTGTGTGTGTGTGTGTGTGTGTGTGTGTGTGTGTATGTGTGTGTGTGTGGTGGAAAGGGCATCCATATTCAGTCTGCACAACATTCCGCTGCTTATCTCAAAAACCGGCCCAAAAGCTAGTCGTGCCCCTGCACATACATACATACAGAAACACGTCCTTATGGAGGCAAGTGGCGCACACACACCCAAGGGTGGAGGGGTGGGGGTGGGGGGGATGGGGGGGGGATAAGGATCACCTTGAATTCAAAACAGTGGATTGGAGGCCCTGGTAGACAAGGCAAGACTGCCACACAGGTTAGGCTCATATAGGTACTCACAACCGCCCCCCACCCACCAACCCACCCACCCACACACACACATACACAGACACACACTCAGAATGTGTGTGTGTGTGTGTGTGTGTGTGTAAGAGAGAGTGTGAGTGTGGGTGATAGTGTGCTTGTGAATAAACATGTGCAAATGTGATTTGGGCTGCATATTTGCATAACACAGGTGTCTGTATGTCACTGGCATCTAATTTAGCCTTAAAACTATGCCATATTAATATTATTCTAAGAGTTCATTACACGGTGTGGAGTTCATTCCGTTAAGAGTGTAATGTGAAAACAAAAGTAATTTGGTTCATTTAAGTCTTTTGCCGATTGTAGGCTACTTTTTTATTTAACTATCTGTCACTGCAGAGATTACTTTTAATTATTCTCTATAAGCAGATTCACCTACCGAACTAATGTTATCTATTAAAATAGACCAATAAGATAAGTTCACCAAAATCCGACGGACAAGCAGCTAAATTTGCAATTAAAATATACTGCCGTTATTTATAGTTTAGCCTATGTATAGCAGTCTCCCTGTGCCATTTCTTGCAGCGAAAAGTAACGGGGCAAGAGTATAATTTCGTTGGTGCCTCCCATTTTTTTCACACACGTCGTGTTCAAACAAACTTGGCTCAACACCACAGATGCGGCGAAAAGTATCCCCGTCTCGCCTGTATGGCGCGATGCTGGCCGGGGATTGAAGTTAAGAACTCTCTCACTGGCTAATTGCACGCCGGTGTCTACATGAATATTCATGAGTGTGTCTTCAGAGCCCCGCCTAATTAGCCTTGAGGTAAGTGGAGAGATACAGGGAGATAACTCACACCTTTTACCGAAAGGGAAACATACCCTCTTTCGATCCTCAGGGAATTATGGCGGAATCGCCTGAGTTCATTAGCCAAAAAAAGCAAAGGGGATGAGGTACCTGCGGACTAGCCTAGGCTACAGGACGTTTCGGTCTCTCTGAACGCCTTGTTATGAAGAGCCGGTGCCCATTACCCACATCTGTCATATTGAGAACATTTTAAAATGAGAAGGAAAGCTAGACCACAAATCTGTTTCTATAAAAGAGTTTAGAATATCAGTCAATTTTGAATTAAAAGTAGAATATCGGGCATTAAGTCTGGGCTAAACAAAATCCCCTGCCTCTCCTAGAATGAGTTAGTAAAATGTTTTTTTTTACTTCAAAAAACTTGTTTCTTAACTACAAAACTCTCTCTCTCTCTCTCTCTCTCTCTCTCTGTGTGTGTGTGTGTGCGTGTGTGTGCGCGCGCGCGCGCTCTGTCACACACTCGTGTCTATGCATTTACGACACACTCATCCATTAGCCTATTTGCCATGTATTCTTTTGGTGGAGTTTTGATTGGCGGCTACTAAGGGACAAACAAGCGTAAAATGTCAGCGATAATTGTAGGCTACTTTTCTTTTTTACTTTAAGGCCTACTTATTATTTTACTTGTGGAATCGGTTGTTGCATTAGTTTACGTTGGATATATAACTTATATAGGCCTGGATGTGCCATGGGTTTCCTTATTTTTCCTTATTCATTAGCCTACAGAAAGCCTGCAATTACCCTGCTGGTTGCAAAAAGCTAGTACGACTGAGGAACGCTTTATCCAAATCAATGGAGTCCCTTGCGAGGTTCCCAGAACTTGACTGGCAAGGTCCGCGTGGAATCCTGGCTGACAGGAGAGAACTGTTTTCAGACCTGGCCTATGGTGCTCTAAATTGCATTAGGACGCTTTACATTAGAGGGCGTTGAAATGCATGGATTTGTTGCTCATTGCCTTAGCCTTTGCCAAAACAAATATACTTATACGTCTAGTAAAAGTATAGGTAGGCCTACGCTAAATATGGTATAGTCTACATAGTATACATGGGCAAACATCAAACATGTTTTATCACTAGATCTAAATAACTTCTAAACGTGAAAACGATTTCAAAACAACATACAACACAGGCCACAGCGGCACAGTGGAGATTAAACTGGCTGTCGGTCCTCTAAAAATGGACATTTTATAGGCTACTGTAAATGTCTTTGCAATTGTATTGGTCTAGTTGAGAGAGTCTGATTGTACCCGACTATCTTTCCACAAAATCTTAGGCGGTCATTACTTGTCTTTTCCTGTATGGCCTGTCATTCATTAGCGAGATCAGTTTGATCCTTTCAAACTGCTCTCCATAGCAACATCTTGCATCCTAAGAAAAATTCACCTCGTTACACACAAGGCCATATTCTTTTCTTTATTTGAAAGAAAGCAGGGACGTTATTGGCCGTGCTCCTCTTAGACAGGCAGAGGACAAGAGTGCCTCTGTGTCCAGTCTTCTTCCTCAAGTAATGACCGCTCTTTTTATAGACTGTTAAACGAGCATGACTCTACAGTATAAGGCGTTCACATTAAGTGTCTCAAGGAAGCTCTGGGGTATTGGAAGCAACATCCTCCGTTGCCCTCCTCAGTTCACTTCGAACTTCCCGTTGCTCAGTTTTTTTGGTTTGAAGCAATATGTCATAAGTCCTGAGTGAAGGACAGAATGTTTTCAAGCGGGCTAATGAAGTGCCCACACAGTTACGTCTGCATATAGAACGTAAATTCGTTAATTTGATCGATTATTTAAATATATGTTGTTCATTACAACCCCATCATTTAAAGTAAAAAATGTCTCACTTTGACATTAGTGTCCATGCCCATGCACAGTTTGCAGATTTCTGTGTGCAGTGGATTTGGTTTAGCCTATAGCAAACTGCTCAATTTGAACATGCTTGTGAGGGAGCTGAGCCAATAAATTATAAAATAAAATAAAATATAAATTTAAAATGGCTTTTTTTACCAAACCATGTATTACCAAACCATGCACCATGTATTATTTGCGCTTTAACGGATTAACAGTAGCCTACTGTACAGCATTATTGTGGGAATCAGTCAACTGTTACAGCTTTGGAAAAAAATGTAAACACTAATGAAACAATTGTCACCAGTGACATTGCATAAATACACATCATTTTTGAGCAATAGCCTACGTTATATAGCATATATGCATAAAAAAAATTCCAGCCAGAAACATTGTCGCACAAGTAAGCTTTAGTTACCAACAGACAGAGCAACAGTCCTTCAGTCATATTCGTCTAAATAAATATCTAATCGATAGCCGGACAAAACCACGCCTTTCTCGAGACAGTGACGAGTACCTGTGACCCCATGAACAGCATAAACGACAAGCACGCGCGCGTACTCTCTCTCTCTCTCTCTCACACACACACACACACACACACACACACGCTTCAAACCCCGTGTCGTGTATGCGTTTTACAATGACACTCAAAAAGAGCACACTTACCGTTAGTTTTCTTGTAGTCTCGAGCTGGAATTGCATGACCGCTGCGGCGCATCCCGTCTGAAAATCCTGCTCTACATGCCCGCGCTTGTGTGAGAGAGATAGAGACAGACACACAAACAAGACCGTGAGAGAGAGAGAGAAAAAAGAAACACATTCAGGTAAATAATTAAAATAAGACTGATACCAAAAAATCTCCCAAAAAGCTGCGGTTTTAGAAGAGGGGAGCGTGTGCCTGATTGCAGACTTTTAGAAGACTGGAACCGGAGAGATGTAAGATTTGTTTAAAGCCCCACATTTCCATTTAAGAACGTGATTGTGTTTGCAAAGATCCCTTTCAATCTTCACATCTCCCCCCTCTCTACCCCTCAGCGTCTCTGCGGCTGCTTTGCAATTCATAGAATTGGTAATTTGCTATTGGGACAAAACGTGAAGGGAAAAATAATCAGATCAACCGGGAGAGCGGTGGAGAGGAAGCCAGGAGGGAGACACAGAGGATTTCCAAGTTGCTGTTTAGAAAAATGCTTCGATAGAGAAATGCAATGAAATAGCTACCACCAATGTTTTCACCGGTTTTGCATACAGAAAGCACTCACACTCTCAGACCATACTTTAAAAAACTAGGGTCTGCAAAAGAGGAAAAAATCAAAGCTAGCCTAGGTTTGCTATATTTAATAATCGATTTTTGTTAAATATGTGCAGACTGTGCATTCCTACCACTGGTATGATTTAACCAAGATTTAATAAATTAACAATAATAGCTTTGTTCTTTTAATCATCAGACCTATTTTCCATATTCATACCCACATTATACGGGATTACAAATACTTGACTGCAAAGGAGGATATGAAATATGTCAGATTCATATGGCTTTTTGTGTTGCCAAACATATGCAGATTGCGCCCGTGTGTAGGCTGTGGACCTTCCCCTCCTGCTTCAGTGAGGGAGATGCATTTGTGATATAAATACGGACTTTCTCCTTCATTCCCTCCTCGGATAAATGAATTTGCAGTGTTGTAGTGATGCATATGGAGGCATGGTTTCCTTTAATGTCGCTTTCCTATTTACATGCATCTGATTTTGTGGGTGGTTTCAGGGCTTTGAATAGCGCCGGAATACTAATCCACGCTGAAGGAAAGCGTTAGGAGAGAGTCCCCGCCAACTCTTACTTATGACCACAAACGCTGAGGGGTGTGCGTTCCACCCCTCCAAAAAGAGCTCCGTACTCCCCCACGTGGCTATTTTCAAAACAGCCCGTAAAACTAAGTGAAACCCAATAATTTCCTACTGTTTTGCTACTGCTCTCCGCCTCAACAGGGGAAGGGAGGTGTGTGTGTGTGTGTGTGTGTGTGAGAGAGAGAGAGAGAGAGAGAGAGAGAGAGAGAGAGAGAGAAAGAACGTTGCGAGGGAGGCCAATTGCGAGTAACTAGGATCATTTCGCCCGTCAGCCAACCAAGCGGCTCGCGAAAGAGAATACAGCAACCTGGCGGGCTCAAGTCGGTAAGGAGCCAATGCAAGCGAAGAAGAGGCGTGTCTTCCCTCCTATCTAAGACCTCCCCAAGTAGGTTGTTGCGTTTTGGCTCTAAAGCCCACGGAGCTCCGAGGAGTGTGGCAGTTTTCTAAGTCGGCGCCATGGCGACAACAGCTCACTATATTCCGCGGAATAACACCTTGCCTTCCAACCCGCTCATGCATCCGGATTCGGACAGGATGCACCAGGGGACAACCTATAGAGAGGTGCAGAAAATGATGCATCATGAGTACCTGCAAGGGCTAGCGGCGACTAACACGGGACATCCGATGAGCCTGACGCACCATCAGTGGCTCCCCACATCCAACACCGACTGGACCAGCGGAACTCATATCGGGCAGCAGGAACACAACAAAGCCAGTGTTCAGGCGAGCCGCGATGACCAGGGTAACGGGTTTCATCACAGATCGCACTTGGTGCACCAGCAAACACAGAACACCCACCACGCGTCATGGGCACCGACCACGACGCACCACTTATCCCCACTATCTCCGGCTTCCAACGGTCACCAGTCACTGGTCTACTCGCAGACTGGCTACACGAATCTCAACCCCTTGCTGAGCCCGCAGCCCGCCTCCCTGCACCACATGCGGGACCCGCTCCACGACGACGCGGGTAGCCATGACAACCAAATGGAGTCCCCCCAGCAGCCGTTCAGCCATCACCAGGACCATTCCGACGAGGACGCACCCAGCTCGGACGACCTGGAGCAGTTCGCCAAACAGTTCAAGCAGCGCCGCATCAAGCTGGGCTTCACGCAGGCGGACGTTGGCTTGGCGCTGGGTACTCTCTACGGAAACGTCTTTTCGCAGACCACTATCTGCAGGTTCGAGGCACTTCAGCTCAGTTTCAAGAACATGTGCAAACTTAAGCCACTGTTGAACAAGTGGCTTGAGGAAACAGACTCGAACACGGGCAGTCCAACCAATTTGGACAAGATCGCAGCACAGGGTAGGAAACGAAAGAAGAGGACCTCTATCGAGGTCGGTGTGAAAGGAGCCCTGGAAAACCATTTCTTAAAGTGCCCCAAGCCTTCTGCCCACGAAATCACATCTTTAGCCAGCACCCTTCAGTTGGAGAAAGAGGTTGTTCGTGTTTGGTTTTGCAACAGAAGACAAAAAGAGAAAAGAATGACGCCAGTAGGGGTCCCTCATCCCTCCATGGAGGACGTATATTCACAAGCGGAGACCCCCCCTCTTCACCATACACTACAGAGTCCAGTGCAGTGACTGTTTTCATGAACAATATTATAATTTCAGAAAAGAAAAGAAAATGAGAAATGGACTATGGATTTTACAGTATTTAATTTTGTTTTAGTTTTTCAGTGAGAAAAAAAGACAATGCGAGACAAGGTGGACAGAAAGAGTTTTGCCGTTCGCGACACGAGATTGTGGCGCAACAACTGAGTGGACGGGAATGTTTTTGAGTATTGCATAAATAATGGTCATTTAGGCTACTTAAATTTTGCGCGCATTTTTAATGAAACCAAGGTCTTAATTTACCAAAATTGAAAGGAGGACGGCAGTCAGGACAAAAACATAACTGATTCTATCTCATCGTTTGTTCACGGGAAAGCATGTCACAAGTGGGGCTGCTTCTTTCTGGTGTCTTTGAATGTGGACGGGCTCGCCAGTGCATCTGTGGTGTACATCAACAAAGGAGATAGAATGAACAGAATTGCGCCTTTCTAGATTAAAACTGATTAACCAGACTTGAAAATCGTTGTTTCTTATCAGTATATCAATTGTGATGATTTCGTTATTTTTAACCCGTGTCCCCCATGTAGGATATTGCAAAATGTTTCTTTTTTGAATATCCATGTATTGCTGTAGTGTAACAACGCAACTCTTATCCACCTCCTGCAACAGTATAGTACTTGTCATAGGTAAAAGACAGTTGTCAGATTCTGACAAAAACATTTCAGCTGCTGATACATCAAAAGGCAACACGGTCATTTTTCCTCTTTTTTTTCGTCTGACATGATAGTTGGAGATGGCATCAGACGCTAAAAGGCAAAGATGAATAGTTTACTATCACTCTTTCTTTGTGTTTACTTTTAGCTTTTTGCATGGAGCACTTATTTTTGAGTTAGCATCGTTGTTTTTTGTTTTGTTTTTCATTTTAGCTAAAGTAGCCTACATTTCCCCTCCAGGCCTTCTCAGAAAAAAGAAAGATTTGTTTACAGTTTCCATAGCTATCTCTTTGCGCTCGTGGCCAGCAAGGCTAAATATCACGCTTCTAAAAGTAAATCCTTTCTGAAGAGATTGGTCAGAGTCGAAAAGGAAAGAACTATCTCAGGTAACTTCAGTGCCCTGCTCTATATCGAAAAGCTTACATTACATATACTGTGTAATAAGATTCATTGATAAAGAGGTCTCGCTAAATTCATCATGAGAAGGAGCCATTATTATTTTATGCCATTATGTGATTTACGCTTACTCCCCATTGATAAATATATGAGGAATATGCCTATGGGAAAGTGATGACAGCCTCTGATAGCAAGTCTTTTATCATATTTCCGTGTCTGGACGGAAGGGAAAATTGATGAAGTTGTGTGTTTTCCACTTGTCTTTTCGAGATTCGTCATCTTTGGATGGACAAATGGTGAAAAATGCTTTGTCACCGGTGGACGTAGCTTACTAGCCTACGTTTTCAACAAACACATCAACAACTACAAAGATTCTAAAGAAATAGATGTCAGGATTATTTCGGAGATGTAAATATGTCGAATATGTAAACATATGTATTTGTTCTGAGTTTATCGTTTTGTTTGTTTGTTTGTTTGTTTCTGGGCAGTTTTGTACACTTACTAATTCCGAGAAGATATTTTAATATGATTTCATTTATGAATTTGACCATTTATATATCTATATATTTATTTCCTTAATGTGTTTGGAGCTTGTTTTGTTTGGCTCTGTTAATTATGTTGCAGTGGATTACAGATGTTTTGTTTACTACATTGGTTGTATGTTGATTGCAAAATGTAGACTGCAAAGTCACATTTATATTTATGTTATAGTAATATTTTATTACTTACATAAAACGTATATACTACAAGAAAAAGTCTTCTGTCTTCACTACTCCTCTGGTTGTCACTGTTGTTAAATCCTGGAGCGTATTGACTACAGCTTTGCAATATTATATGATTAAGTAATATAATTCCCTACACTACAGTCCAGGTAGTAGGCTATGTTGCCCATAAACCTTAAAAAAACAAGGAATTGTCGCCTGAAATCCATTATGTAACTCAGAATCAGGTTTGACCAGCGCTATGTTCATGTGCTGTTTTAAAGCGTAAAGAGAGCGAAACGAATTTAAGAAATATTACCTCAGGCCTTACCAGCATTATTATAAGTTGTCGACATTCTTGTGTAACTGCGGTATTAAATTGTGCAATATTGAGAAAACACTTGCACTGTCCTGTCCTTCTCTAATTTAGCCTACTGATCTACTTATGCTTTTTAATGCAATATTATAATCATCATTATAATAATCCATGTTATAATCAGTGCTATAATTTATGCTATGATGAACCATTATTCTTACTACAAATATCTCTGCAATCATTGCTAGGCTACTGTTAACGCGCCCTCAGTAGATGTTTTCTTTGGACCTATAGACTACGAAACAACAAAAACGCCTGGACTTGTGGAAGGTTGCCTTCAACTCACTTCCACAAACTTGTGTTCAAAGTCAATCTGTAGTAAATGTAACAGTTTGAGGGTAAATTGGCAAGTGAAGTTTTTATGTTTTCGCAAATCCACTTATCCATATGGCCTTCTAACAGCAATTGCCTCTCCATCACCAGTTAGGCCTATACACCAAAACCCCCGAATAATTTCAAACGGTTGGATATAGGCTCTCTGATTATGGCCAATGTCAGACATATGGGAGAAAGGCAACCGTGGATAAGACATGGGCTTCTCCCGTCTAAGAAGAATGCATAAGTGCTTCGTTCTTCGTGTGGCGCACATCATGTGTGGCACCTTTTAAAGTGACCAAAAACACTAATACGAGCGCTTGTGAAAGTCTAAAGGCGATGCATTCCTGTTTATCACCTCTGTCAGCTCATTCGTTTTCCAAAATTGAGAACAACTTTTATTCACACTATTTAATCTCAATATTTTTTTGTTGTTGTAAAATTATGACATTACACAAGCAAGAGAGTCCATTATCACAGTGTCATTCTTTCTATTTAAAATATACTTATATTGATATACTTCCACAGCAGAGCTTTTCCATTATTACAATGTGTAGACTATTAGCCAATGACAATTACAATAACTCGATTTGCGTATCCTGAATTAAATACAGAAAATGAACGCAGTGGCAAGCCTATGGTGAAGTTTGCGAAAGGCGAGCCAGGTCGTAAGCAGGGTGAACTTAACAACGGAAGAAAACATATTTAAATCTACATAATTATAGGAACGCATGCTCTCTATTATGAAAGACAAATTATGTGAAACCTATTATTCAATAAAAAAATAGTGTTGTTTTATATAGGCTTTCATTTTTTTGTCCTCCTTCCTGGCCTCTCTGACTGTTTCGTGGCGATTAAATTCGGAAATGTTCAACATATTTTTATAGACCTGCTATAGCCTAAACTAGCCTACCAAAAGCTTATGCAAAATCAAATGTATCAGACATCTGCTTTAGACAGTGATCTCTGTTTGAGACGGCAGGACTAGTATCTAACATGATAATATTAGTAGCCAACGTCTATAATCATATGCCCGTGCAGTTTGTCCACCAGTTTATTGGCCTATGTTAGGCTACGTAAATTAAATTAAATAAACTTCACAATTATTTGAGAAGCAGTGAGTACTTTTATAAAGAATATTTCCTCATTTTAACCTCAAAGCAGCTCAAGATTTCAACGGTTTTGTACAGGCTATGTGTAGCAGGTTCAGAACTTATCCACAGAACAAGCGAGTTCCAGGCGCCCCCTAACGATGAAGAATTGTCAATGCAGGCACGACAATAAGCCCTTCCAGAGAGCGCGCACCATGGTGATACTACGTGTATATACTACGACTGTATATATTTTATTTGATCAGATCCAAATTTGAACAATGCAAGGTGCATGTTTCTGTTTAGGAATGTATGTGCTCTGTAATTATCAAAATTAAAATATTGCAGTATTTCTATTTTTCATCCTGCCATTAAGGGCATAGGTGTAAAATATTGGGGGGCGGGGTGTTGTAACCCCCTAATAATCAAAACCAGCCAATGCCACCAACCCCCTTTAATGGTCAATTCCCATTTTTGCTCCATACAGAGTCCTGTGAGGGGAATGTAGACCTCCAGCGTTAACCTGAGTCTTCGGAGCCCTGCTCCATGACCACAACTGATCAGAGACTTAACAGCTTTACATGGCCTCTCAATGTATGACAGAACCTCTCTCTCTCTCCCTCTCTCTCTGTCTAATGCACACGCACGCACACACGCACGCACACATGCACACACACACACACACACACACACACACACACACACACACACACACACACACACACACACACACAAACATACACGTACAAGCATACACACACACACACACACACACACACACACACACACACACACACACACACACACACACACACACAAACTTGCACACGTGCACACACACACACACACACACACCTTCTTCATCTTCTTCACTCTCATGGAGTGGATAGGGCAGATGGATATAAAATGGATATAAAATAGTGTATTAAAGTGTTCCCATAATAATAATAATAATAATAATAGTGTCATTCGAAACACTTTTAATGCGTTGAATCTATATAATAAACACATATCAAACATATTCTACCATGTTATTTTTGTTAATGGCATGACTGATGGCAAACAGTGACTACTTTCCTACTCCACTCCAAATAAGAGAAATGCCCCAGCCAGGTATTAGGCAATATGAATCACTTTCCACTTATGAAGTACTATTTCTATGAATCCACTGGGCAATGTTTTTTTTCATGTATCAGATGCTTTTATCCAAAATAGAACATTAAAAGCTATCTGAACCGGCCATTAACTGGAGCCATTGACCTTGACTTGAGGCCAAAGGCTGGGGTCTGGACTGAGCAAATTGTTGGTGGTAAATGGCTAAATGTAGGACTGCATTTGGGCAGACTGTTTGCCTGATGCAGAGGGGCAGAGTGGCTTTAGCAGTAAACACAGACAATAAATGGGTGTCCTCAGATTGACTTCTCCAGCCACATGCTGTGTTCTACTCCAAACTCAGTGACACTGGCAGTCTCAAGGACATCATCCACAACACTTGCACAGGGTCAAAGAGGAGAGTTTAAAAATGATAAATCTCCTAGAAGAAAGTTGTACTACCATGCCAAGACCAAAGCAATGATGCTTCACACCAAGGGATTACTAGAAATGTGTGGGACTAAAACCAGATGCCATTTCTACCTTGTTTTATGGATGTAAATTAATCAATCTACAAACCAATCAACCAACCAACCAACCAACCAATCAATCAATCATTCAATCAATCAATCAATAGATCAGAAGCAGATTTCATGTTTTTCAAGAGAGGATGATTTTTTCATAACGACTAGCCTGAATACACAGCCCATTCTATCTAACCAAGATCAGCTCAGCTCTGCTTGAGTGAAATGGAGAACCCAAGGCAGCACACTGAGATAAACTGTTTGTTTCTGTGTTTGCCAATACACCTGTTTGATTTTTATCCCAGAAGAGAGTGAGACAGACCAAGAGACAGAGAGAGAGACAGAGAGAGAGAGAGAGAGGAGGATGCGAGTGTGGGCCTGTGCTGCTTGACGCTTCTGCCACCGCCTCCATCAGCAGCAGGGCAGTATCATCCCACACATGAGATGTGGATTAGCTCTGATTAGCGGGGATTATGATGGTTAATGGTGGGAAAATACATTAGGAGCCACAGGCGCGAGGGGGGGGCAGAGAGCAGGCGGCGGTGGATTTCGCTCGCACTAGCGGATTTGCATTGATCCAAAGCAAATGAATGAGGATTAGGCGCATCTATCTGCCAAGAGATAAATAACATTAAGCGCATTATTCTACGCCGACTGTTATTAATGACATTACAAATACTACAACAATTCTGGCAATTATGGTAATAATAGGGCTGAATAATGCACTTCACACTGTTTTCCCGCCTCTCTTTCGCACTCGTTCTCTTGCATGCTCTCTTTCTGACTTTCTCTTTTTCTCTCTCACTTTCTCTTTTTCATTCTCTCTCTCTCTCTTTCTCTGGCTGGTCTATGCTGAAGTGTGAAGTGATGCTTGAGAGTTGAGCTCCAGTATAATCACCCAGCCAAGCCAGATTAGGAGACTCGGGGGCCCCACCTCACCACAGTTCAGTTCAACTGAGAGTCAGATGCTCGGAGCCATACAGCGTCTGACGCCTCCCAAGACATCGATGCTGAAGATGCCAAGCGCATTCTTTAACGTGAGATCAGGGACAGTTGGTGCTCTCCCCCGTTGTTGCTTTCTTCCGAGGTGACTTACATATTAATTAATAGCGACTGTGGCATATCCACAATCTTGTATTAACACAAACTATTGATGGAGAAACATACAATTTAAAGAAGATGTTCAATCAGTAAAAGATGTTGCTTCTTAACTGCACAAATGCTTTTAAATGGCTAATAACACACAATTAATGGCTAATAATGACATAATTAAATAAACCAAATGTAACGTTAATGCACTTGACAACAGTACCATAAAAATTCAATTTAAGAGAAGCTCAGGGCCTTCGGATCTGAATCATTAGACAATCACTGTCTAATGGGATGGTTACAGAAAGCCATGTAGAGACATTGTGAAGTTAAAAGGAGATTAGTTGATTAGCTGCTGGTCTGTGTGCCGGTACCTCTGTGAGGAGAGGCTGTTGTTAACCCCCAGTCCTCCCAGTCCTCCCATCTTTCCTCCTCCCACTCGTTTATGTAATAAATACTCTTCTCTGGGAGCGAACAGAAAGCCTGCGCTTCGGGGCGGATGGAGGAAGAGGCTGCAAAAGGAGGAATAATGCACTTTTTTCATCAAATATTCCTTTTCTTCCCAGCCAACCTCAAGGTTCCCCTTTGAGCGTCTTGAAAGGCGGGCTGCGATGTGGCCACACAGTGATCACCTGCTTACCATATGAAAAGAGCCTGGAAGAGAGCAAGTAGGCAGAGGGCTGTTGTGCTATTTAGGACGTTGGGCATTGTAGCTATAAGGTCTATCCTTCAAGTCAGTTTCAAGGTATTAACCACTATGTGGAGAGGTGTTGCTATAAGTTGAGGGTTTTTCATTCTGCCCAACTTCCCCCTTTTTCATTCCTTTGCTATTCTTTTTTTCTTGTTTTGAGTTTTGATTTATTTATTAACTTACTTACCTACTTATTTACTTATGAATGAGGAGGTCGCCCAAATTGTCCAGGGCCCTGTTGCATCAAATGATAAAATGTCTAAACTGTCTAAAATGACTTGGCCTTTGTACGCTTGTAGATTCTTGCCATGGTTTTGTGCATACCAGTGAAGAGAGGCTGTTTCAAGTGGCTGCTCCAGGTTTGAATATTCATTTTTAGGTTTAAAAATGAATTTTCTTGCCAAATGCCAAATGTATGTGCTATATAAACACACCCCAGTTGCACTTGCAGGTAAGCCTCTCTCTTTCCCTCTTTTTTTCTCTCTCTCTCATGCTCTCCCTCTCCCATGCTTTCTCTCTCTCCCTCTCATGCTCTTCCTCTCCCTCTCTCTCTCTCTCTCTCTCTCTCCCTCTCACGCTGTCTGTGTAGCTCATTCCAGTCTTTCTCCGAGAGGACACTGAAGCTCTGTGTGTGTGAAGTGCAGTCTGCGCCGCACAGAGCCTCACACAGCCGCCAACATAACAAGTGAAGTAAATAAGTAAGTAAATAAATAAATAAACAAATGAGGAAGAGGGAGGAGGAGAGGGGAGAATGAAAGAAAGAAAGAATGAGAGAGTGAGGGAGAGCAGGAGAAGAAAGAGGGAAAGTGGGAGAAAATGGAAGATAGAGAGAAACAGCGACGGGAGAAGGTGGAAAAAGAAAGGGACCGGGAGAAAGAGCAGAGAAAGAGACCGAGAGGGAGGGAGAGAGAGGAAAGAGAGTGGAGAGAGAGAACGAGAGAGAGAGAGAGAGAGAGAGGGAGATGAAATGGAGACCTGCCGCTGAGCTCAAGGACACAGCGCGCGACTGTGTAATTAGTAACGTACACAGATGATTTAGATGTGCAGATATGATTAGGGAAAGCAGTGGAGTTTTAAGCCTAATCAGCTCACTTCTAAGAGATCCTCAAAAATGTGGGGGGGTTTGAATTGGGGTCGGTGGGGGTGGATTGTGCGCGTGTGTCGGGGGGCTGGAGACACACACACACAGAAATAGCACATCACACACACACACACACACACACACACACACACACACACACACACACACACACACACACACACACACACACACACACACACAGTGTAAACCCGAAATCCACACATGGCCATACATACAAAATACTTAATAAAAGAGTGGTTTACAGTGGGATGACAGTGTACAAACACATATTATTAAAGATGTGTAATTCCTTACCACATATGCACTCCACCAATGCATCATCACATATGCACCCTCTACACATAAAATAATAATACAGTATCTATGTCATCCATGCAGTAATGCCATAGACGGTACTTTTTGTGGATGCCTTACACCATCTGTCTGGTGTTTTTTTAATGCTTTTTATTTGTTTGTTTGACACAGTGTATAACAAGTTATGATTCTGGACTGGGCATGCCATCTCACCCCAACAGCCCTAAAGATGTCAGTCCTGCGCTTGGCTCTGTGGCAGCGTGGTGTAGTGAAATACCACACCTATAAGAGGGGTGTATGAAATGCGAGATTAGTCGTATGTTGAGCCTAAAGTCAAAGGCATGTTCAGATTGAGGGGCAAAAGGGCCAAAAACTCATGTGATTGCCTATTTGCTTGCCATCTTTGTTTACAGTTTAAAAGACAAGTCTGAAACGTTTCCATAATCAGTAAAAGACTTTTGCCACCAACCTCTTTTTTCCAACTTGAACGGATCTCTGGGTTTAGTGTCAACATACCACAAACTCGCGTTGTTTGTCTACTTATATGACATCTCACTGACATCTCTTGACACCTCTTGACACCTACAGTCTACAGAAAAAAAACATATACTATTTGTATTAATTATGTATAATGTATAATTGCAATTTGTATAGCATATACATTATGTTTGTAAATGTCTTTCTTATCTCTACAGTCTACAGTTTTTTATACTTTTCAATCTCCAATTTCCAATAAGTTGTACACACACTCAGTACACACATACAGAAGCACACAAAACACATGGGTCCTCAGCCTCTCCGCTATCTCCCCTCGCCACAGGCAGAGTTCACGGGTCTACAGCCCATCCACACAAAAGAAGAAGAGATGAGACACAAAGACGCAATTAACGAGGTACCCAATTAAAAACACACCAGCTCTCCACCTCCATCCCTCCCTCTCTTCCCCTCTCCTCCTCTGTCCCCCTGTTCCTCTCTGGTTCCTGTAAAGCCTTGTTATTGATCACCTTTAACCTCTGCTTTCAGCGGTGTCAAAACTACCATTTAGGGCGCTCCCCAGGGCTGGCCACGCGTCGATGCCACCCCAGACCCATAAATCATTAGCAGGGCAGGCCGAGGCAGCCGCCCAGGGGCCTGACATTCCGGGGCCACCGCCCAGTGGATTGGCCCGCCACCGACGCGACTGTCGTTGCTGCCGCTGCCGCCTCCGCAACGTACGCCCCAAGGGGTCAGGGGTCAGGCTGACTCCCCCGCGTGCCTTCCCGTCCTCTCACACACACACACACACACACACACACACACACACACACACACACACACACACACACACACACACACACACACACTGTGCTCCTCTGGCCCAGCACCCGATGCTCGTTTGATTTTTAAATAAGACAAAGGTCAGTCTTTTTTGTCTCTCTCTCGTGCTCTTTCTCTCTTTCTCACTTTTAGTCAATCAAATTCTTCATCTCTGTTTGTACGCCTTATTTGCCCCAATTTCTTTTTTTGAGTTTGAGTTTGGCATGTTAATATCAGCTGTAAAATAAAAAAAAAATAGAAAAGTTTAACAGGGCAAGGTGAATGAAAGTTGTGAAGACATTCCCAGAAGACCAAGAAATACTGACTAGGAGAGCAGCACAGAGATTCTTTTTTTTTTCTTTTTTTAACTTTTGAATTAATTAAAAATATTATTATTCATGTTTGATGATGACATAAAGGTTAGATTAAATGTCTCATGGTTGGAGACCTAGAGGGTGTGGGATGGGAGGGTTTTTCTTTTTTTTTTGGTGGGGGGGGGGGTAACTCTTCCTTTCTCTTTTGTCTCAGGGGCCGGGCTCCTCTCCAGTAGGTCAGAACTGGACCAAAAGACACAGGGCCTCCCGTGGATCTGTCTGTGTATCAGCCAGATGTCAAAGCCCCCGCTCTGCTCTAAATCTCACAAAGTCACACTCGCGCTGCTGATCTGGATATGGGACTCACTCTATGTGTGTGAGTGTGTGTGTGTGTGTGTGTGTGTGTGTGTGTGTGTGTGAAAGAGAGAGAGAGAGAGAGAGAGCGAGAGAGAGAGTGTGTGTGTGTGTGTGTGTGTGAAAGAGAGAGAGAGAGAGTGTGTGTGTGTGTGAGACCCTCCCAGCTGGACTCCTTTCCTTTCATAAGCAGTGAAGCGCATCAGGTGGGCAACCAACTTTGACAGACATGGGGTGAGAGCACTGGAGTGTACCCCCAAACATGCATACACACACGAATACAAACACACACACACACACACACACACACACACACACACACACACACACACACACACATCCCTTCAATTACTTACCTCACATCAATAGGTTTGTGATTTTAGCATTTAACCAGTGTTAAGTGGCGTATTTCCAGTGTGAAGTATTGCTCATACAGCTTCTCATATAAGTTTAACCACTGACAAGAAGGGGCATGCTTTGGTTCACATGCCTCTTATCTACACTATCAGTCAAATGACTTGGACAACATCATGCATTTACAACAAAAAAAGCAAAAACAGTCTCTTTGAATGTGTTGCATTGACAGCGTCATTACCTGAATGATAACGCCTTTTCAGATTGATAGTGATGGGATGTCCGGTCCTAAAGAGGCCTCTGCACAGCATCCAAACCCCCAAAGGCACAGAGGCATGAAGTAACATCAAGGTAACCAGAGGGAATCACTGGTTTGGCAACTTTCTGAGGCACTTGGCAGCAACAGTCCCATGGTGGCACTGGGCCCTTGCAAATCAATAACACTTAAGGAACGTCATCAACAATTGTTAGCTTAAACTATACTATACTCGTCTATACCATACTGTGTGCACCGTGAACATTCAAGCAGATATCGCAGGCAACTGTATCTAATTTAGTTACAATGCTACACACCAACATGGATCAGTCTTACTACGGTGGGTGTACCAATGTAAGGAACGCATGAGAACAAGACAGATCTCATTGTGTGGGGGCCACAGAGCTAAAGCCTGCTCACAGTGTGTGTTGAAATGAGAGTGGGTGTGAGTATGTGTGGATGTGTATTTTGATGTGATTTATATACCGTAGCTTCAACTGCAACATTGAATCTACTCGGAGTGAAAAACATAAGTTTACCATCAACCATCAAAAAGGTTAGAGTGGAGCTGTAGGTCAATTTGGTTTTGACACACACACGTGTCTGTGTATGCAAGTGTGTGTGTGTGTGTTTGTGTGTGTGTACAGTGGCCTAACTGTGCAGGATGCTTCGTTTTAAAGAAAATGGTCTGACAGCTCTCCCCAAACTCCCTCTAGCCATCAATTAGCAGGCTAGGCTCCTGTGACGGACGGCCCTGTGCTTCTCCTCTCCTGCCTTTGTAGCCGCTGCATCGACTCGGTCCCCCACGCTCTCCACTCTCCTCTCTCTCTGCCCGCTCCCACTCTCCCTCCCTCTGTTTGAAGGTTAAGATAAGAAGGTGGCCAGGTTATGTGTGTGTGTGTTTGTGTGTGTCTGTGTGTGTGTGTGTGTGTGTGTGTGTGTGTGTGTGGGGTGGGGGGGTGGGGGGGGGTTCTCAGGGGTGCTGGCCTGTGCCTCCAAGGGTAAATAAGGGCCAAGTGTTTCATGGAGCTGGCAGCCCATTCCAAAGAGCCTTTAAACCTGGCAGAGCAGAGAGAGAGAGAGAGAGAAAGAGAAAAAGTCAGAAAAAAAGACAGAAGTGGTTGACGGTTGGGTATAGCTGCATATCCCACAGCTGAAGTGCCCTTACAAAGCCATCGAACTAAATTTCAATACTTACACAAGAAGGCTTGCAGAACTGCTTTGGACATGTCAGTTCCATACACTAATAGGAATAATGGCTTCCTGGTAACGTGCTGTGCTTCATCCAAACCCTGCAGACGGAGGCTGAACAATGCGATTGACCTGAGGTGATGTGTCTTCTTCATCGTTAGCTGCCAGCTGTGAAATGACGCTCTCAGCGTCTCCTGCATGAGTGATGATGGGAGGGGGGATACCGTGGCGACGGCCACCGCTGTCAACGGCACTCTCTCCAGCCAAGCCCACCAGCTGTTTCCCCTCACCCCAGAGAAGAGAAGAGGGAGCGTGTACGACTGGAGGTGGAGGGGGTCCAGACACCTCCTCTCCTTCTCTTCAGCGACTGCCCCTTCCTCCTCTACCTCTCTGGCCCAGACGAGAGGTGGCTGAGCACGAGCCGGAGGAAGCATCCCGACGCCCGTCTCATCCATCACACTGTCTGTCACCTCTCACCCCCCCCCCCCTCCCCACACACACACCCTGCCCTCTCTCCAGGTTCCTAAAGGCCCTGCTATCACTCCCCTCCCTGACACGGCAGTCAATGTCCGAGAGTGTCAGGTTGACCGTGGCCACCTCCAGCCAGTCTCCTGTCACAACGAACGCAGCGGCACCCTCGCGCTGCCTCGGCCGGCCATCCCTCAGGGTCGACTGCAGACAGACACCCCCACGTCCTAGCGTCTGTGTGTCTCTGTGTCTGTGTGTGTGTGTGTGTGGAGGACAAATAAATGATGAAGCTCACTAGCAAAGTCTCTGACAAACACACATATCCAACAGACAGACAGACAGACAGACAAACACACATATCCAACAGACAGACAAACACACATATCCAACAGACAGACAAACACACATATCCAACTGACAGACAAACACACATATCCAACTGACAGACAGACAGACAAACACACATATCCAACAGACAGACAAACACACATATCCAATAGACAGACAGACAGACAGACAGAGGGCCCTATTTTAATGGTCTGAAACGGAAGTGTCTTCGCGCAAAACGCAAGTGACTTTGTGGGCGGATCTTGGGCGCTGATGCTATTTTACCGGCGGGATATTAGGCTTGTGTGACTTCGGCTGAGTCTGACTTGGTCTGGCTTACTACGTAAACGTGATCTTCAGAGCCTAGCCGGGAGAAGCTACAACAGAGGGCAGCTCATTCCGGACAGAAAGGCTACAGTCTGCCTGACGTGAGATATCGCGGAATGTTGTTTGCAATAAACACAGCAGAACTTTCATTCTTACTCATTAAAATGAGCATGATGACTGACGAAATGAATTATTATGATGTAATTTAAATAAACCACTGTTGTCATACAGTTAACAGGCCTGCATTGTAGCACATAAATTCAATATCAAGTGTTTTCCCTATATGTGTGTCTATCTATTTAGCCAACAGCAGAAAATAACAGAATATCCAAACGTTTTCAGTAGGCTAGCCTACCATTGTTGCAGAAATCACGTATAAGAAGGTATCCCTTCGATTTCTGTTTATTTTCGCATATTCCAACATAAGGAAGCAGCATGAGCCTCTAGTCATAATCGTCATGAGGACATTCCTCCCAAATGGCCCTATCACGTCTTTGAACTGACGTCATGAGGGCGTGTTTCAGCTCGTGCAGCTCGTGGAAGGCAACTGCAAGATCTGTCTGCAGGCTAAGACTCCCGCGATATTTTAAGGCCATGTGACATGGTGTCACGATGGTAAGTCCCTCCCCGGCTGACAGAAGTCGGACAGAATTTCTTACCAGTATGCATTGCGTCCATCCCAGTATGCATTGTGTTCAACCCAGCATGCATCACATCAAGTCAGATCTGCACAGATCTGCCGCAAGTCGAACTCCCCTATTGACTGTTGCGCCCGATGCAAATCTAAAATGGGGTGGTCTGAAGTAGCTACATTAATCATGGGTGTGGTTTGGGCGTAACGTGCAATAAACCAATCAGAGCGTCATCTCACATTCCCTTTAACAACAGGCACGCTTGTTCCATAGCTGATTGCTATTATGGTGGCGTATTTGCCAGGCGCAGCCAGGAGCGTTCACAGCGCTATAATCACTGTTCAGTTGGGAACAGTTAGCTATTGATTTTTCCTCTTGACAAAATGTAATACAGAATTGTCACAAAGACATACTTTCCGATGTTTTGGGATCATTCTCACTGAATCACGAGGTTATGAATGCATGGTGATATATTTGCAATGTACAATGTAATCTAACATTACCTCTCTATAGACAATGCATATCTTCTGTCAGTTAATCTCTTCTCTCCCGTGCTGCCGCTGGGGCATTTGGGTTAAATGGCATCGGCATGCAGTTCAACATCACGTCTCCTTAATATGTCATCAACACATCAGTGATTCGTGAAAATGTGTACGCTAGATTTATGCCTATTTTTTCACATGGACACCACACTGATTTCCCTCGAGTGGTAATATTTTTCTTTGAAATTATGTATGGTTTACAGAAATGGGAACTACATTGTATAGATGAGAGGAGCTAAGTGTGCGTTGCGCAGCACAGGCGGCCAAGCAAGGGCTTCGTTTAAGTTGACCTAACTTTCAACTCTGCACAGTATCCCATTAACTGCGTGACAGTAGACTATTTACAATATTTTCTGTAAAGCAGAGTTTGTAAACACGTTATCATCAACTTAATTCACGCACAACATTTATTTGAGCAGGAGAGAGAATAACAATGAATGGATGCAGCAACTACAGAAATTGTACAGAAATTGTAACCATACTTGCTGCTTTCTTGTACTATCTGTTGCTGGTTAACAGCACATGAAAAGCTGATTTAAGCTAATTCACTAACTCAAGACTTCAAGGCCATCATGGATATAAAACGTTTTTTGAAAATAACGAAAGGATGGAGGGAACATAGCAAAGCTTGGTGCTTAAAACCTTACACAACGGTAAATTGGAACAAAACTAAAAGTAACTTTAGCCTTTATAGGGCTGTAGCCTATAAAGTTGTCCAGATTAATAGGTCGTAATTAGGCGTTGTTGTAAAGATATTGCATGTAGCTAGATGTTGTACTATATAGGCTACTAAATATTTAGGTCACCAATGCACGAACAAAACCGGGAAATGGACAAATATTATCAAGGCTTTGAATGTTTCCGTCTGTGCACGGAGGTGTCTGTAGATTGGTGTGCAACGCATTCATTCATGCAGGCCTGTGGTCATGCATGCGCCCTTAAAATAGCATCTGCATTTTCGCCACAGACTTTAGACCAGGGAGTTCCTGGTCTGTGGCGGAATTGTTTTCTGAAACTGCAAAATATCAACAGTGAACGTTTGCGCCGGAACACGCCCCGTCTTTTCGCTGAACCGCCCCCGTGGGCGCAATCGAATTCCCTAATTTACAGGCATGTACCTGTGGAGGGAAAATTCCAATATGCGCTGACTGCAAAATAGGAAAGACAAACGCGCGAGTATACAAAGTCAATTGCGCCCGCACGGAAGATAGAGCCCAGAGACAAACACATATCCAACAGACAGACAGTCCAACATACATATCAAACAGACAGACAGACAGACAGTCAGAAAACCATACATATCCAACAGAAACAGACAGACATATCCGACAGACAGACAGACATACATATTAATAGACAGACATGTGCCCGTGTGCCCAATGGAGCACACTGAGACCATATCATATCTACTAACATATATTAACTGACATTCCATGCCTTTAATTGAAAGAAATGAGTGTAGTGTGAGAGATTTCGAGGAACAGAAATAAACCTCAGTAGTTCTCTATGGCCGAGTCTCAGGCTCAGTTATGCACAGTGTGTGAGAGGCGCCTGAGCTGTTACAATGGCCCATTGTGCCGGCTTTATTAAATATGTATGTGTCGATTGCTGGAAAACAACAAAACAAGTGCATGGTATTATCACTTACAATAACATTGACCGTGGCTCCTACACAGCGTTGGCTTGAAAGTCTACTCCACTGTGTCCTGTCCAAAGTGTGTGTGTGTGTATGTGCTCTGCATGTGTGTGTGTGTGTGTGTGTGTGTGTGTGTGTGTGTGTGTGTGTGTGTGTGTGTGTGCTGTGTGCACTCCCAATAAGGGCACTGACACATTACAGCCTGCTATTTATTATAATCAATATCAGCTATTTTAAATAAGGACAGCAATTCCTCACTTTAACATCTCTTAAGGAGTTCAATATTGGTAGTTGTGTTATCAATAAGTAAAGCAGCCCTTTAGCAAATATTGAAGCCCTGTTAGCAGATAGATTATGATTACAAGTACAGGTGATCATACAGCTTGAGTTAGAAGACTGAGCTGGGTGCGTGTTTGTGTGAGAAAAAGCTTAGTCTACTCATGACATGCCACCCTCACCACTGGGGTCATGGCAGATAGAGGGGTCCGATAGTGCACCTCCAACACAATGGGCACGCAAAAGCACTTTCCCAGGGGTCAGAGGTCATCCAGGCCACCCACGTCAGCACGGCGTATCGCATGAGTGGAATGCAGGGAAGGGGGCGGTGGGGGTTAGGAGCCCCACGGACGCAACTCCCGAGGCCCCTCTCGGTGACGCGCCCGTGCGTTGCCCTGTGACACCCCCACCCCCTCACCCCACCCCAGCGGTAGCCCGTAACCCCGGCAACCCCTCCGGTCACCTCTCCCATCACCCTCCACGGGCAGTAACGCACGAGCGCTCAGGGAACCGACGCACACAAGAGCCGTTTCTGAGGGCCACTGGCGTGTCTATCGCAGCATCCAAACCAGGGAGAGGGGTGGCGGATAGGGGAGGGCTGGGGGGGGGGGGGTGTCTCAAAAGACAAGCCAGTCTGCGTGTGTGAGAGGTTGTGTGTGTGTGTGTGTTTGTGTATGTGTGTGTGTGAGTGTGCGTGTGTGTTGCAGATGTGTGGCTGAATGGCCGCCGTTGTGCGTCCAGCGGGGAAATGCGTCGGAGGGCTGGCCTACGCACGGCAACCGGCTCAATGGATGGAATTCAAGATGGCCGCCGGGTAGGAGCTGAGCGTGCAGAGGCCAAACAATGGCCTCCCTTTCTCTTCATCTCCCTTCATCTCTCCCCATTCTCTCTCCCCTCTCACTCACTCTCCCTGACAGCCACTTTCTTCACTCTACACCCTCCCTCTCTCCCTCTCTCTCTCTCTCTCCCTCTCTCTAATGTTCTCTTCCCCCGTTTCCTCCTGTTCCACTCTGTGGGCCTTTGGTGTCCCATGTGGCATTTTCCCTGCACAAGGGTACGCATGCATGCGAGCGAGGAGCGTGCTCTTTAGTATACACTCATATCCGCTCTTCCTCATCCTCCTCTTCCTCCACGGTGAGATTCATTACTATTGAGAGGCACGGGGAGCACAGCGCCTTGTAAATCATGAGGCCTGATAATGGATTTTTTATGACGGAGCTAGGGAGGCGTGTGGAGATGAAGGAAGCAGCCCGCATACAGACAGGAGCCAGAACACGCCGCCTCTGAACTGAACTTTCTTTGCTGTACCACTATATCTGTACTTGGCCGCGCGCACTCACTGAACACACACACACACACACACACACACACACACACACACACATAGATGTACACACGGGTAAAAGTGCAAACACACACCGACAAACAGGCAAAAATGCAAACACACACACACACACACACACACACACACACACACACTCAAATGTACACACAGGTAAAAGTGCAAACACACACACACACACACAAACCTTTCCTTTTTCATTTTATTTGAAAAGAGAAGGCATGAAGGGTTTCACATAAGAAGGTTGCATAAGCATGCTGTCCATCTGTTACGTGACATGGCCTGGTCAAGGCAGCCAGGCAGGTAAGAGGATGGATAGATTGATGGGATTTATCTTGTACTAAGTGGTGATTGATTACTGGCGATAATTTTATGATTGATCCATTGATTAGCTGTCGGGGCGGCGTGGGCCTTGTTAACGCGGGACATATGGCAGCACTCAGGGGAGGTTAAGGAGACGGATGGGAGGGGTGTGTGTGGGGGGGGGGGGGTGTGTGTGTGTGTGGGGGGGGTGTGTGTGTGTGTGTATGTGGTGGTGGGGGGGGGGGGCTCGTGTCCCTCTCTCTTGGGTACACCCCTCTTACCTCACCTCTCACAGAGGAACGGGGGGCATTTACCAGCAAGTATGACTCAAGTGAGCCACACATGAACATATAAACACACTCACACACACGTTCAATCACTCCCACCCATGCAGACTCTCTCATTCACACACAAACGGGTACAGACACAGAAGCTTCTGTATCAGGCTGTATCAGAGTTGACGGTCTCAACTCATTCAAATGTCACTTAGAAACCGTAGGATGACATCAGATAAATGTGCAATGGTATTTTTTCCAGAGCTGTAAATATATACAGTGTGTGTGTGTGTGTGTGTGTGTGTGTGTGTGTGTCAATATGTATATATGTATATATATATATATGTATACTGTGTGTATATATATAAATATGTATGTATGTACAGTATGTATGTATATCATCATATTGACACACTGGTACGTTAACACACTGATGTGTACTACTAATAAACTAAATAATGCTTTATTCTGCAATGGAACCAGCGTATTTTTAGTCCTCTTTTTCTTTGATTTGAACAAGGATTTGGATTAGTTATCAGAGCAGATAATGAGATGACCTAATCA
Organism: Alosa pseudoharengus; assembly: GCF_046254945.1. Classification (NCBI taxonomy): domain Eukaryota; kingdom Metazoa; phylum Chordata; class Actinopteri; order Clupeiformes; family Clupeidae; genus Alosa; species Alosa pseudoharengus. The sequence goes on from NW_027468587.1 coordinate 21,433,479, forward strand.
GAGTAATGAGTGCCTGCGATATTTATGCAGGATCACCATCAAAATGGCAAGTCATTTTTGAATTATAGACTTCCTAGGTACGTATCCTTTTAGTGGGAACATCAAAAGCCATAGAGGTGCCATTTGAATAAATATGTAAAAGTTGTAGCTTGAGCTTCTTAGATAAGGATTCATCTGAATATGAAGGTGAATAATAATCAGAGAGATGAAATCACTGAATCAAAGACAAAGGATGAAGAAGATTTCCCTCTCTGTAGGGCAAGAAACCCTCATTCACAATCAGTGTAATTTAATAGAGCAAAATCATCTTGTTCGCCTGTGCTACGCTTGACTCAGTGAATTTAGCACACATTCTGGTACAGTTATGCACATTTTAGCCTCTCTCTGTTGAGGGCACTAAATTAAGGATGGGTGTAGTAGAGAAGAGGAGATTAAGGCCATGTGTACACGAAAACGACAGAATGGTAACCGGTAAAAAACAAATGAAGAGGTGAAAACGAGCGAAAACGCTGTAGGTAGAGGTTCAGTCCTCAATTCTGGCAGAAGGTTGTTTATGTGTTCAACAGCCAATAAAATGAAACCCCCCCCCCCCCCCCCCCCCACACACACACACACACATACACACTTCTGTGTTGCTTATTGTGCTTGGATAGTGTATGGCTCACCCTAAGCCACAATTAAATGTTACTTTCCTCTTTTCAGGGCCAGGATGAACATGTCAATGAACATTGAAGCTTTGAAGTACAACTACAGGATTATGAGAAGAATTTAGACAAAAACACACTTGATAGGAGAGAGAGAAAGAGATAGAGAGAGAGAGGGATGGAGTGATGGAGAGAACGAGTGCACGGTGCGGACTCCGGGCATGGGCATGGACAGATGGTGGAGAAACGTTATTTCTCTCCTGACTAGTCTGCATGAGGGGGCATCCTCCACTGGCACGAAGAGTCCTTGCCAGCAAGCGCGTCCTCAAGGTAATTCACCCTCACTTAGAGCGCCCCTTGTTGTCCCGCCACGAACAAAGTGCCCGCTTGTTGTTGCCAGGGCGGAGCGAGGGACGGGCTGGGCTGTCCCGGACTCCCCACTCCCTGGACACTGTCCTTTGGGCGCGAGCCACGGGGGGCTATGGGAGTTCACGTCCAGCCACGTGCTGCCCATTAGTCAGCCCACAATGGAGCGCTTCAGCTTCAAAATTTAGAGTCCCATCAAAAACATTATTGTCCCACCAACCCGAATCATTTGTCCAGCCGGACAAAAGGAGGGAATGAAACCCCCCAAAAAATGTTAACCCTGTGGGCCTCAGTTTTCTGGGGCGCATTTCTGGGATTCTGGAACTGTCTCAATTCGGGTGGGGAGGGGCACATGCAGGCCCACGCTAACGTCCTTCAGTATCAGGACCCACGCTGATCCTACGCCACAGTGGGCAGAACAAAGGTATCTCCAAAGGTTGCACAACCCAAGAGTCGGCCATGAACGACTAGCCATTTTTCTTTCCTCTTTCTTTGCCCTTTTTGTCAGTGAGTGGAACAGACGAGACTCTGTTTGCTATTTATCTCCATCAAGGATTTTTTTTATCTTCCTCTCTGTTTCTCTCTCTATAGCTTTCTCCTTTTTTGTAAGTGGCCAAATGCCCTACAATTCTCATAATGATGACTACAATATGCATGGTTTCATAAATGTCCTTAAATGGCTAGCCATCAGTTGCAGCTGCCCCTAACCCCCCGTGTCTCTGACCAGGCCTGGACATACACTTAAACCCCAGTCATGAATCAATCAGGTGGAGCTGCTGTCATTACGGCTCTAAATATGGCCACTCCGCACGTCTCCGCTCGTGCACAATGCTCGCCTGCAGAGCGCATGGGCAAGGTCATGTCGGCCTATTAACCATATTAAAATCTCCCAATTATGCTAATTGGTGACTCCTAATGCAGGTTTAGCTGGGCCTGCTCCCTGCAATTCATCATAATGGATTAGGCCCTGATGGGCCCTGGGAAGTGTAGAGGGGGAGAGGGGCCGCTTTTAAGGGGCTGTAGTGGAGGACCGGCCAGCCTGGCAAAAACGACCCTGACCCTGACGAGGCCTCGTGTACGTGTGGTGCCCTCCATCTTTGTCTGCCCCCCTATATCCACACACTTACTCACCCACCCACCAACCCATCACCTTCCTCTCACCCCACCTTGGTGAGTCACTTCATCATCCGCTCACTGCGTTCCGCGGGTTTGGGGACTGGAAGCACGTTGTTTTGGTCGTTGTGTCGCACAGAAGTCGGCCAGGATGATGGTGTATAATCCCAGCATGTTTAAGGTGGTCCGGTGCGTGGGTTTACCTGGGAACATGCTGCCCCGTATCCACTGGTATGACACGTGCCACTGATGTAATGTGGACCTCCGAAGCTACGGCTAACACACACAGCAAAGTCTAATCATTTAATAATGAAGAACAACAAAATGACTGAAAATGCAAACTGCTGTCCACAGGCAGCGAGAGCATACTACCACTGCCCGTCCACCGCTCCCCAAACCCTTTACCCCTTTTCCTTTGAATATACAACCCCACTCAGTCCACCTACACACACACACACACACACACACACACACACACACACACACACACACACACACACACACACACACACACACACACACACACACACACACACACACACACACACACACACACACACACACACACACACACAGACACAGACAGACAGACACACACACACACACACACACACACAGACACACACACACACACACACACAGAGAGCCTTCCTCCCCCTCTGGTGTGCGGCCCTGACTGGGTGCTTCTGGGAGGAGAGCGCATTCTCCTTTCATCCCTCTTGGAGGACAAACATCAGTCCCATCTCTCCCTGCATCCATATTCATGAGCCTCTTATAAATATCTGATAGCGGCCGCCACGCTCTACAGCTGTTTGGCTCCGAAGAAGCCATGCACACACACACACACACACACACACACACACACATACACACATACTGGTCTGGACCCCAGTCTCAGAGCCCTCATCTCACTGCGTGGTGCTCGGAGAGGCGAGGACGCGAGAGGCGAGGCGTGGTGTTAGCGACCTGGCGATAGCATCGGCTCATTGGCGGGGTATCGCTCTGGGCGTAATTAAAGCACGAGTGTGACCGCCAAATGAGAGAAGAATCCTTAAGTGGCGTATTTACCTTCCCCTCAACAGCACACCACTTATAAGAGGCCAGGCTCCAGGAGTTAGGAGAGAGAGATGGGGCTCTTAGGGGCTAGGGCTAATCGCCACTCACACCAATGCTTGCTTACTCTCCTTCTCCCCTTCTCTCTCTCTCTCTCTCTCCCCCTCTCTCTCTTTTCTCCTCTTACAGAGGAATCACTGTCTTTTATTGTTATTTTAATTACCAGTTAAAAAGAAAGAAATTGACAAATTACATAATTTTATGAAGGACCGCATAGCGTTTATCTATTATGGGTGTTTAAAAAAGCCAGCTCGCTCATGAATGGCTGCAGATGAATATAATTGTCCTCGTTGACAATCAGCCATTCAGGCAACAGAGGGAGCTGGCCTTGGCCTCTCCCGCTTTGAATTAACTGACAAATTACGACACAGCCTGCCGTGTTTTACATGCACTGCTCCCTCAAAGACACAGGGCTGTTCATAACACTCTGACACGTTGATGGATGGGCTGTAAAATTAGTGCTCTGATCCCTAATGCAAGAGAGACTGTCGCCGTGCGTGAAATGCTAGT
>NW_027468587.1:21444724-21459724 GCF_046254945.1 Alosa pseudoharengus
TACAAAGTATGTGACCAGTAGCGGCGAATGCTTGAGACCCTTTATGGACCCTTATCTAAGTGTGGGCTCCTGCATCACAGGTCAGAGTTCAGAGTTCATCAACGTTTCCTCTTGGCATCAAATTTGTAGATGGCAGCTGAGTTGGCAGTCTCCCCCTTCACTTTCACCTTCCTGGACTTGTCCTGCACAGTGAGGAGTGAGAAGTGAAAAGGATGATGGGAAGGGCGGGGGGAAGGGCGGAGGGGGGGGGGGGGGGGGTCACAGTTGTCACAGTTTAACAAAAAGGCGGCATTACAGAACATCTTTAATTCATAAGACACGTTCCATGGCGAAACTACATATGTTAAAGAAGGACTGCAGGCAAACGTAACAGGATATTATTCAAAGCGACCATAAGAACCCCAAACTCCGAGACTATTAAAGTACCTCAGGGGAGCGAAAAGATCATGGAAAAGATCAGCGTGGTGTGTGACACATTTCCACATTGATGTTGCATCCGAGAGCAGTAGAATGGACACTTACTTGGAGGTCTTTGCGTGTCTGGATTTTCTGGCTGATGACAAACATTTTCTTCTCTCTCTCGATGCGCTGAGACAGAATCTCGTACTGATTCCTCCTCTGCCTGGCTATTTTCTATGAGGGAGAGTATATAGAAGGATGAATGTTTTTAAGAATTAAAACACCCTGTAAATGAGCACAATGATCCGTCAAAGGAACATTCAAACACAAAAGAAATGCATTGATAATTTAGGTTCAGCCTTTAAAGCCCACATAAAGAGTTTTTTACCTTAATATAACCTTTCCAAGATCATTTTGATGGCATATAAACTCTTAATAGGGCGAACGGCACTCTGTGCAGGTCTTATTGCTTGTAAAACAGCCATAGGAAGTTGCTGTTTCCCCCACACCCTAAATGGAAAAGAGCTGCTACTTAAAGGAATTCAGAAATCTCTTTCTACAGACTGCTGCATTCCCACCATGTTGTATCTGAGTTATGTTTATAGTTTGTTGTAAAGACGCACATTTAGTTATTTTATTATTGTGCTTGTTAACTGTACACTCTTAAAACAAATGCTTTGTTTTTAACCCATCTCTGTGTCTAGATAGGGACAACACAGTTTGTGTTGTTTATTTCTTAATTTCTTACACAATGCGTGTTGAAAATAACACAACTTGCGTTGAAAAGAACACAACTTGCATTGTTTTTTAACACGTCTCTGTGTTCAGATAGGGACAACACATTTGTTTTAAGAGTGTAGGGGGACCCCGAGAGCAAATCTTCTTTAGTGCTGCTTTAAATGTTATGTTCCACAACAAAGGGTTCTGTTGACTACATCAGCTTTGTTTCATACGGAATAGGTACAGTGTTTCCCACAGAACTGAATTCTATTTGTGGTGGCAGGTTAACAGAATTAACTTGAATGCAACAGTTTTTAACAAATTAGCGCAGCGTGCTATGATGCTAACCAGATTTAAGCACAATTTAGTACAACCTGGAAAATCATTGTGTGGTGGTCAATGTTGATATTGTGGTGGGCCGCCACAAATAAGTCAATGTATGGGAAACACTGAGGTAGCTACATAAAAGCTGAGCACTAACCTCTATGTTCCGCGGCTCCATTGCTCCCACAATGCTTTTCTTCTCCAGGGTTTCCACCGTTGGTCTGTTAAAAGTTCGCTTCACCAACTCTGGCACTGTGTTCAGGTGTGTAGCCAAGTCAAATGCCTCGACTGTCACACACACACACACACACACACACACACACACACACACACACACACACACACACACACACACACACACACAATTAATTTACATGCATCTTTTCCATTATATGCATGTTTAAGCAATGACTATAGGAGACTATATCACATTAAAATGGCTGAATGAACACTCTTTTTAAAAATTAATACACAAGCACATATATACCTTCTTTCTTTGAGTCAACAAAAAATACATGCTCATTTTTCTGCTTCCCCTCCGCATCCAAAAGATGAAGCCCTGACTTCAATCTTTCAATTTTCTACAGGAGACAAATGGGAGACAGAAAACAACCGCTGAATGACAGATTCACAAGATCCACAGCAAAAAATCATCTCTCGCACATACAAACCACAAAAACAAGCAGTAGCAGTTTCTCACCTTGGCCTCGGAGACCCTCTTCATCTCCACATACTTAATGTCCTGTGTCCTCATCACTTTCTTCTGTTCGTCTGTCATCTCTTCCTCTGTTTTCTTTTTCTCCACGTGCACCCCATCCTGTCCAATAAAATCACCACCAGGCAGGATTGAAGGTTACAATCTACATGTACCTTACACTTAGCCAATGCCTTATGTGAGCAACATTAAGTGATGCGTGTCTGTTGTGTGTTTTGAACTGGCTATCTCGAATGGCATACATGACAGAAAACGTGCTGCATGATCAATAAAAACATCTGGGTTTACAACAATGGTCGCCATCCATCCTCACCTTTAACTGCGAGTTTATCATTTTGAAGTAGAACTCATCAGGGTTCTTGTCCATGGCCTTCTTGCGCAAGGCACTAAGAGTGTTTTGTTTCTTATGGTAGTCACTGTGTAGCACATAAACAAAAACATTAGTAACATTAGCTACCTTTGATCCATGAGAGAGAACTAAGACAGGTAACGTTATAACATAATTATTAACATGAGAACATAACATTAACGTTACTTACTCTGCTCGAAGTTTGTAGTCCTTCTTCTTCTCCAAGAGTCCCAAATGTTTTCTAAAACCAAGCTGAGATCCAAAGAAATTCAGAGAAGTTGTTAAGTTAATATGTAGCTCATTCCGTAGTACAACGTTACTGTGATATCTTCAATGTAACGAGAACGTTTGGTTACAAAGAAATTACAGGTCAATCAGGCTTTGCTACCGGGTGTAAGAATAACTTTAGATAGATAGAGATGTGGAGATATTTTGAAGACAAAAAGCCATTCCAAATGCTTGCAGGTTAGCCAGACAGATTCCAGTCACAACATAACTATTAGGCTAACTTCTCATTGCATTCACGGTTTAATGATGACTGATGTGGCCAATGTGTCAAAATATACATTACCTGAGATCTCTCTTTGTGATCCCGCTGGCGGGATTTCAAGGCTTTTCTAAACGAAGACATGGTGTTTGTTTCGATAATCCAACACTAGATACTTCAGTTCGACAAGATTACAACCCTTCCCTTCCTTATGGATCCCCACAGGTTCTTCACGTGGATCCGTAGTTCAGCTACCATTGGTAAATGTCGTGTACGTTTGAGCTAAGCAGATTCGCGTCTGGAACTCCTCGGCAAATTCCTTCTCCTTGTCTTCACAGTTCTTAGACGACCTTACAAAATTTGAGGGATTTTTTTTAGGTCTAAGGCTTTTAAATAACTGACTTGAAAACTCATATCGTAGTATTTGTTCTATTCTATGAAAGACGTAGCCTATAGCTTAGCCTACTTATAGATTGTGGTTTTAGATGGATGGAAGTTTCTTCAATCCTTGAGAAATATGAAATACAGTAAGCACTTTTTTAAAATGGTTAATTAGATATGTCTCTTGGTCGATAGTGAGTAAGCACATATTATGAAAAAACATCTGGAGAAGTAGGCCTACATCATTGCCTGTGATGCAATATTAAAATCAGCAGAGGGCAGTGTCACATTTGTTTTGATTTTAGGGGTTAGGGAAAGACTGAACTGACATACCCTACTCAGGTGAAAAAGTGACTTAGGCCTACAAAACAAAATCCAGAAGCCTAATAGATAAACTTAGATCATGCCAGGCATTGTCTCACTGTCAACTTTAAGACAACATAAGCATTCCACTGCAAGTTCACACCACAGCCTTTTTTATGGCTTTTAATTAGAGACAGTCGTCAAGGGAGTCATCATATTGTTCTGTATATGGAACAGAGCTTGAGGTAGTGGATGTAGTGAAGTATAGTGCAGCTATGTAACAAACTTGACACAGACATATTTAGCTGCCCAGTTTTTTATGTCTTGGACACAGTGTTGACACAGCAAATGACTTTGGTCACAGTAATGAGGGCTTGTGCCTGCCAGAGAAGCTGGTGAACACTAACAGATAATAACTTGTGTTTTCCAGCATGGACACTTTTTTATTTGTCTTGCTGAGATCCAGATCCCTGTTTTGAACTCCTTCCAGATCCTGCAGTCCTCAAGCTATTACTCTGACAAACATTAAAGATGGATTCCCCTCGTGACTGACACCTGAGTGTATCACAGTAGGACTTAGTCCAGTCAAACGTCTTGTTTTATATTAGACTGTATGTGCATGTACAAAGCAGGAAATATGGAAACAGGGCCATTTACAGTGTCAAAACAAACCAGCCAGGAACATGAACAGGGTCCCATCTGCAATATGGAACAGGAACCTCATTCCTGTGTCTATTGCACTCTAAACACATGCAATGTGACTGGCATATCCATGTGTCTTTCACATGAAGTGTATGCACAAACACATGAAAACTAGGACACACGTGATCCCCTCTCTGGGAGGTTGGCCTCGGGTAAAAAAACTGCTGTGAAAAAGGCTAAGGAGTTGCAAACAAGACATGCAATGCCTCATCCACACTTCCTGTTGAAGAGTTTGAGAGAGGAAACGGCAGAAGAGGTTCCCTATCTCAAGCAGGCTCCCAAACATTAGGAAATCTGTGGAAAAAATGAGCCCGTGTGGAAAGAAGACCAAGTTCTTCAGGGTTTTTTTTTCTCTCTCTTTATCCAACCATTTGTCAGAACCACAAAGAATTTCTTTTATATGTGTGAGTTTTGCTCAATATGCAGAATGTGTTGTGGGCTATGAATCCCTGAATGGGCTCACTGTTTCCATATTATGTCACCGACTTGTTTGTTGATTCTTGTGGTTATGGGTGCTTTATGAGCCTCCAGTTTGCCAGACCCCTTGAATTATCGAACAAAATGCCACCTAATAATTTGCCCCAGTAAAAATATGTCTTAACATTTGGGATAGCTATTTGGCTTCATTGTCTGTGCTCTGATATGGTCTTTGATGTCTGGTGGATTAGCCAGGTGAAAACCTAAACTTAGCTGCAGCATGGCAACCTCATCAGGGTCAAAAGTTCATTGGGATCAGGATGCTGTGAAGACACTGGAATGGCAAATACAAAATAATGTTGTTTCAGCGTTAACACTTAATTCGTGTGTGTGTGTGTGGGGGGGGGGGGGGGGGGGCATATTGGTGAAGCATATTGGTGATGTTCCTGAAAAGTCATATTTTGATACTACTGTAGACCACGTATTTTAATAATTTCAATAATTTAGCCAAGATCACTGTTTGTCAGGAGCCAGTCAACACAGTAAGCTGATAAGCTGATAAGTCTCAACTGTTGTTTTGTTGTTGTTTTTTGCTTTGCTTTTCTTCCCTTTAACTGAATTTACATGACTCTCTGCTGTATACTTCCTGAACCTCCCTGTCTCACCGCAAATCCCAATAAAGTGTATAGAAGACCATAAACAGCAGGCCAGGTGCTTATTTACCCAGTTGGAGTTGGCTGAATAAAATGGATGATGAGGAACTTTATGATGGAGGTGAGGACACAAAAAATGCCAGTCATTTTAAGCTGTTGGGACAGAGAAAGGTGTGTTAACATGAACTGCTTCACACTCTCCATTACATGAACACATCACAAACCCTTCAGCTTTCTTGCTGTCTGTAATCCCAACTTTTAGAACCTACTCATGCAACCTTTTTAAAGCCTGCAAGCAAAAAAGAAACATCTGGTGAAGGTGTATGAAAAAAATGTTACAGAATAAGGAAGGGGCTGTTTTTTCCATTGTTCATAAGACAAGATGAAGTGTGTCAATATCATTGCTTGTGAACCTCGAAGATTGTTATTGTTGGTTTAAATTAACATATTATATTCATACATTTTATATAAAAATGAATTTCTATCTTGGTAAGTGAGGATAATTAAGGTTAGATAATTATGTTAACTTCCAGTACATAACAGGCTTCAGTAATAACCAATCCCCTGTTCAAAAATGAATCCCTCCAGAACAACCCATGACTCTCATTAAAGTCAACCTTGTGCTGTAGGTGTCACCACAGCTTACTGGCCACAGAAAGGGACATCTTATGTGCAGCTACAGCCATATTCTATCTCATGTATGAAGGCATGGCTAGACTAGTGTATTTCAGTTTGTTTTGCATTCCTGGCCTGTCCCGAAATCCACCGACTGACCCTGGTTGACATCGAGCCTGCTGCATCTGGCTCAAGGTCTGTTCAAGAGACATCTGCTGTTATCCTGTCTCCGGCATCCACAAACACTGCTGCTAATGTTCTTCAGTAAAAGGCCTTAAAATTCGAGGTTAAATCAGACATTAGGTTCACTGACTGAGTGGTGTCTCTTCGCCTTAACCACATCAACTTAAGTCATTATGAACCAACTCATGAGGAGTCATTTTAAGGTAGAACACACAACATGAGAAAATATAAGCACACTCAAACCATTCAGGCATAGAAACGGACCACATGATCGGCTCCGTTTGATATGTACAGGTCAGAACAGGACACCAGAAAAATGTGAGTGTGATTCTTATTCTTTAGTTATACAACCAGAAAATATGGCAAACTTCTGGGCCATACTTTGCACTGTCACATGCAAGTAATCATAACCAACAATCTAATCTAAGTGTTACAGAACTGGGTGTTCTACAACCATCCTTCATCAGTGTTTGCTAATATATTACACCTGGGAAATAAAAACTCAGTGGTGGAGAGATATATTGCCTAAAGATCTACACATCGATCCATCTCAACATATATAAGTATATATACTCGTTTGATCCCGCGAGGGAAATTTGGTCTCTGCATTTATCCCAATCCGTGAATTAGTGAAACACACACAGCACACAGTGTACACACAGTGAGGTGAAGCACACACTAATACCGGCGCAGTGAGCTGCCTGCATCAACAGCGGCGCTCGGGGAGCAGTAAGGGGTTAGGTGCCTTGCTCAAGGGCACTTCAGCCGTGCCTAGTGGTCGGGGATCGAACCGGCAGCCCTCTGATTACAGGTCCGAAGTGCTAACCAGTAGGCCATGGCTGCCCTATTATATATTCTCATCTATTCTAATATAACATCAATATTTCGAGTAGAACAGACCACGTTTATTGTAATGGTAGAAATTACATAGAGTTAACATCAACAAATTTATTCTCAAACAAACCCGTCAATGATCTCAAAACCTGATTTGATTTCTTAACCGTAGCCCACAATTCTCTTCATCTGATTTAGCCCTTCTCAACAGTTTGTCAGTTCATCCATTGCCTCTGATTTGGCCTTAAAGCCATCTAGTTTTCTCTGCTGCTTGTCTTTGCACTTGTTGCTCACAGACAAAGCAGCTTACCATCTACCTCCTCTCTGGCAGTAATGTAGTCAATCACCCAATACTTTCCAATTGTCACCTAACCCACCATATAGTACAATGATAACCCAATTATGTAAAGCACCTTGTGCATACTGAACTGCTTCTCGTGGGCTCCACTTCTTCTTTGTTTTTACCATTTTGAGCAGCATTCTTGACCACTAAATTCTTAAACTGTGACAAAGTAATTTCCTGATCTCACCACGTTTGAGTTTGTCCTCCAGGCTGGTTATTGGTAACTCCAATGTTCCTTTCCATGCAAAGTTATGCTATACTATTTGGGCAACACGACATCCTATGACTGCCTTATTTATGATACTCTGACATTTTTACACCTCTGTAATAACATGTTCATACAGAGGCCATCGTATGCATGGCCCAGCACAAAATAGCACCACAATTTCAATTTACCAGATAAGGTCTTATCAAGTAATTCTCTAAGCTCTTTAACCTGTTTGTGGTTAGCCAATGTGGAATTGTACCACCTGTCCACACATATCAACAGTTTTCTTACCTCACCTCACCATCAATATAAAAAACTAGCCATTGCTAATTTCAGATTGTCATTGAACTTTGCTAATATGACAGGTGGCCTACATGCTGCAAGCATCATCATGACATCCATCTAAGTTTGGATGGCAGGTAACCAGGTGCCGTTCTGCAGCCCCTCCTTACCAATCCATTTAGATGCTTATAATTACCCCATTCCTTTAATTCATGTATCATGCTAGAATGTCTGTGTGAACACTAAGGATACAGATGAGAGAGACTGGCTCATCATATTATGTTGCTGAGATGAACAGAGCTGGTCCTGTCCTCTAATTTGTCACGTGTGCCTCAAAGACCCATGCCTCAGAGTGTAAAATTAGAGTTTATAATTTAAAGAGGGAGGTGGAGGAGGAAGAGGAGGAGAAGGAGAAGGTGGATAGGGAAGGGAAGGGGGTGTTTGTGGGACAGCATCCGCAGGCACCATGCTTTTCCAATTGTCTTGCTTTTTAACTAAGTGGAATCTCACATGTTTATGGAAATATGTGTGGAATCCATGTTTTCAGCCCATTTTGTAGGATGCTTTAGCCTAACATTCAAGTGCATTGAAGTGGACAAGCGTAGCACAACCCCCATCTTTTCCAGGAAAGGGATTCCACACAACCAGACAGACCAAGAAGAGAAGAGGTGAGAATGGACGAAACATGGAGGACCACACTTACTAAAGGATGTTTGGGCTTTGGGCTTTCAGAGTGTAATTTGAAATCTTCCAACAAGCCACACAATGATGACATTTCCAATAACACCATCCCCACTTTGAACATCTGTGGTTTTTCTCTCACCTAATGTGCTCTGTTGTACAACATTGGTGTTATTTTAAACTCACACTCACTTAGAAGACGCAAAAAAAAGCTTCCATCTCCTGTTTGGCCTTTGACTGATTCAAGAGTGAACTGCCACAGTGGTTAGCTAAGTAAAAAGAGAAACAGTGTATGGGATGGGATGATAGGATTTCTGAGAGAATCACTGAAATGAAATCACCATCCACTCATCCAAAGAAATAACCTATGCTGCCTGCTACAATGACCAAAAACAGAGAGAAAGTCATTTTGGTTTACTCAACCTGGCACTACATGGCTTTGAAAATTTGATAAAATCTCACATGCACCTTAATTGCATTTTAAACAAATCTGTTTAATAGTAATTCATTATGGGCAACTTTGACTATTCATGTGTTATCAGGATAAGAATAGCCATGTTTAACTTTAGCCTAAATATGTAAACGCGCACCTTCATTATTTTGAAAGTATAGGCCACACATTTACTTGACATTACATCAAGTTTAGTGATAGGATTCGAGGAATCGCTGCCTGTATCAACAGGTGAGCAGAGTATAGCCATTCGTTGTAGTTTAAATAAGTCTAAACCACGGGCTCCATACCACAACTTTCCGTCAACTACTTTTAGATTTCGTTTCGTGGGCATTTCATTAACTTACTTAAAAGTTCAGGAGAGGGAGGGAATTTTTTTCTCTCTCTCTCAATGGGGCGGGATCTTCTGACTCACTAACTTCCTCAGTGGTTTAGAAGCGCGTGGGACTGTCGGTTCTATCACTCTTCGTTGTACAGGGAAAAGAAAGAAAGAATCCAACTTGTCTGCGCTAGGGGAATAGTGACCAGACTGCAACCCGACGCGTTTCAGTGCCCAGGGAAAGAGCGCTTGAGGGGAGACGGCAGCATTAATCTTGCTGTAACAGCATAGAAGACAACTTCAACGAATACCAGGTAAGATAAACATAACTTTTGGTCAGCTTAATTATGATTTTTTAAAAGTTACCTTGGCTTCAGAGTTTCAATGGAAGTAACGGACCCTGCACATCTTTCAAGTGAATCTTTTTCACTTAATGGAGATGTGTTCGGTATTGCCGGTGTTTACGCAGAACATTTGCAATTTATGTCTAACTGAAGTAGACTAGATAGGATGGCAATACAGTTAGGTTGAAAGTATGCTGTGATCATCGGATGACTTCTGAATGAGCTTTCCATGATTGTGTTTATAAAGGCTGTGCAATTCCACCGGAAAAGCAATCGTCATCAGCAAAACCACGCCACGCGAAATGCTTCAAATGAATGATTTGACAGAAGAGGAAATCTTGAGGAGTCAGGATGCCTGTCCTGGAGAGGTGGCCAGCTAAACTGCCACTGTCATTATAGCTTATTCTATAACGTCCAGGGCGTCAATGTTAAGTTTTTACATTTTAACCACACGTTAAATAGCGGGTTTATTGTCTTTCTGTGCTTTTTACGGGTCTAAAGAGAGAGAGAGAGAGATCTTCCTAATTTTGCGTTCTCCCGGGAGGCGTGTACTTGGAGTGGCATGTGAGTAGTACTCTACAGAATATTTGTCTACCTTGTCATCAGACGGTTCTAAGTAGGAACTTGTCCGGAGCTTCCTGCCACTGTGACAGGATGTGCTACTTGGCTGGTGGCTGAGCCCGCTTTGGATGTGTAGGCCGCCCTAAACGCTGACTCATCTGAGAGGTCCCAGTAGGCTGCCTGTTAATCTTCTCAGCAAATCCATACTGGATGCCTCTAGCCTTGCTATGGGCTGAAGTCATGACAGCAAACGTGAGGTTAAACTGAGATGAGTGTAGCCTACCAGACGTGCTATTCAATTGTCAGAGGAGCACAGGTCAGGAGGCCAGCTCTAGTTTCTGAAATGCTGACTCTCATACTTGATGAGTTGCTGGCTGTGGATACTACTACTATGGAGGATGTTCTCTTATGGCTCTTAAGAGTGATTCTTTATCATCAGTGTTTGGACAAGGTAAGGTTGGAAATTAATCAGAGAACTTTTCCGTAAAAGATCTCATCCCATAGTGAGGTGATGACAAACAGCTGGGCTTTGTGCAAAGGGAAGTAAACCTGAATAGGCAAATGAGTAAAAGTTTCCAACACATGTAAACCCATATCAGCCTGATTGTAAACACACACACACACACACACACACACACACACACACACACACACACAGCTTGTGCAGAAGCAGCTTGTAGAAAGCACAGAGAGACTGTGGGTTTCAGTGGCTTTTTCACAGGACTCAGTGGTGCCACTGAGCCTATCTCCAGTCGCAGTGGTGGGTTGGAAACGGAAGGCTTCTTTGACTCCCAGTCTGTGGAGCATGACTCTGAGTCAAACTGGAGTGAGAGAGGTAGACCAGGAGTGCCAGGACTGTCTCTAGCACTGGAGAGACATAACGTCTCGCTGGCTGTTGACGGAGACTCTGTGTCTGTGTTTCTTTCTTTCTCTCTCTCTCTCTCTTGCTCTATTTCCTTGCCTAGTTCCTTTTTTCAAACTCAAAACCCAACTCTCGTGACTAAACCCTCTGCGGTATCCTGGCTTTCCAGCAGGTGGTCGGCTGACTTCAGTGGGCTCAGTGCTCCCATTCACTCTCTTTCTTTCTCTCTCTCTCTCTCTCTCTCTCTCTCTCACACACACACACACACACACACACACACACACACACACACACACACACATGCACTGCCCTGATGTCTTTATATGTACCTGATTGGCGTTTTGAAATCATTCTTGAAAAGCTTGAAAGTTTGCAGGATGAGGCTGTCTGTGTGTGTGTGTGTGTGTGTGTGTGTGTGTGTGTGTGTGTGTGTGTGTGTGTGTGTGTGTGTGTGTGTGTGTGTGTGTGTGTGTTTGTGTGTGTGTGTGTGTGTGTGTGCGGAGACTCCATGTGTATTGAACTCAGTGTGGGAATATGCCATCTCTCTGGAATTCTACTCCAACCCACTTAGCAGGATTACAAGGTAAGGGATGGCATCATAAAGTCCCAGTGAAGAAGTTGTCCTTCAATAGTTTGGGTTAAACGGGTGAAACCATCATGAGGCATACTACATCACATCCTCAAGACATTATTCAGAGCATGGCATTGTCAATTGCTGGATGATGGACAGGCTTGGAGCAGATTGTCAGAGACATACACTAGAAGCAGCAAGCCCCTGTCATGAACTCCTGCCTGTGGTCAGCTGAAAACTTTGGCTGTTTTGAAGTTTAAGTTTCTTTTTGGGATAGCCTGGATTGGTGCAGGTCTGGCCTGGTTGTTCCCAGAGCTCCACCGAAATAGCCTGTCACTTCCTGACACAACAGCCAGCTGCCTTCCCCCACGAGGAGCTGGGTGCCCATGGAGCTTGACTGTGCCAACAAAGCTAGTCTGTTATTTCAACAAGGACATTTTTAAAGTGTCTAAGTCGTAGGATAATGAGGGCAACACAAGAGCTCAAACTTCACCATTTTTTTTTTTCATGGAAGCTTTCACTGTCTGGAATGTTGCCACTGTATGAGATGGGGATTGACTGAAGACGTGTCTGTTTGCTTTCGGCTGGCCCTCTCTCTCCTCCTCTCTCTCTTTATCCTTGCCTTTTTCATCTACTTTTCTTTACTTTTATCTGTCTCTCTATCGTTGTCTTCCATTTTCTTAATCTCTCTCTGTCTTTCTCTCTCCCACTAATTTTCCCTACTTTTGTCTTTCTATCTTTTTCTTCACTTATCTCGCTCTCTCTCTCTCTCTCTCTGTCTTTCCCTCTCTTCCTCACAATACTTTTCTCTACTTTTGTCTTTTTTATCTTTTCCCTCACTTCTTTTTCTCTCTCTCTCTCTCTCTCTCTCTCTCTCTCCACCTCTCAGCGTGAAAGTGGCAGTCCTCCAGTGAGCCTTGACCGTGGCCACATTCTTTCGAGAGGTCTGTGTTTATCAGAAGGTTACGGCCGCCGTCGGTCAGCCAGCAGGAGCGTAAGGGCGAGCAGGGGAAGAGAGAGTGTGTGTGAGAGAGAGAGAGAGATAGAGAGAGAGAGAGAGAGATGAGTGCAGAGGTCCTGGGGGAGCCCAGGAGGTGCTGAAGGAGGTGGGAGGTGGTGGAGGAGCTGGAGGCAGTGGCTGTGGTGTATGGTGGTTCCTTCTTTCCTGCGAGCGATGAGCTCCTGGGGTGTGCTGAGGAGTAGGGTTTCACACAATTGACAGACTGCAACCTTCCACTCTCCCGCACTCTGTTTCTCAATTTTTTTCTATGCTCTCTCTATCTCTCTCTCTTTCTATTACTCTGTCTCTTCTCATCTCTTTTTTTTGCCTCTTTATTTCTCCCTCTTTTAATATCTGTCTTTTCTTGGAGGGAGCCGATTCCACCCTCTCCATCCCTCTCTTCATCTTTTTCTCTCTTTCCTCCCTCTCTTCTGTTTTCTCTGTTCTCTGCAAACTGTGAAATATGCTAACATGGCTAGTGTCAGGAGGGAGTGTGTTGCCTTCTTCTTGCGTGTGCGCATATATATGTGTCAGTGTTTCCCACAGAATTGAATTCTATTTGTGGTGGCAGGTTTACAGAATTAACTTGAATGCAACCGTTTTAAACAAATTAGCGCAGCGTGCTATGATGCTAACCAGATTTAAGCACAATTTAGTACAACCTGTAAAAATCATTGTGTGGTGGTCAATGTTGATATTGTGGTGGGCCGCCACAAATAAGTCAATGTATGGGAAACACGGTGTGTGTGTTTGAGTGAGGGTGGAGAGGTTGGACTCTGCCATGAGGCAGACTAGACAAGTGAAATGCAACACATACCTCCCAATTCTCCAAATTCTCTAATTTTTCATGTCAGTTGGGTGTTGTATTACAATAACTAGCAATACAAAATAATAAACTAATAAACAAACTAATTCATGTTTAATAATATGTCTAAAGTGGATCAGATTCCAACAGATTGTGGATATTGCAGTATCATATTATGTAGGAAAACAACAGCAGACAGAGTCTTTGTGCGAGTGTCTGACTGGGCTTTTCAGGAACGCATCTAACCATGAAAACCATATTTTCCTAAAAAGTGGAGCCACAGCGCTGTCATGGAGAGAGAGAGCGCCGGTAAGGTGGGAGCTGGACACCAGTGCTATAATACTGACCCAGTGCTGATGAGGGCTGTGAGTGGGAGCAGCATAAGGGGTGGGTGGGCTTCCCTTCCCGGCGGTTAGTGTAGCGCCCCAGGTTCCCATGGCCTTGTTGGTTTTGGATGCGAGGGGAAAGGATTGCCTCATAGTCAGGCATGTGGAGAAGGACTGCTCACACCACAATTGTCATTAGTTCACTGCCTAAAACTGGCAGATATTCTCTGCCATTGCTCCCTCTCTCTCTCTCTCTCTCTCTCTCTCTCTCTCTCTCTCTAGGTGTGTATGTGTGTGCGTATGTGTGTGTGTGTGTTTGTATGTGTTTATGTGTGTGTGTGCATGTGCATGAGTGTTTGTGTGAATGTGTATGTGTGTGTGTGTATGTGTGTGTGTGTGTGTGTGGTGTGTGTATGCTTCCTCCCCTGCTACAGTGCTGAAATGTGATCTCTTCTGGTGGGCCCCCTTTGGTGAAGTGATGTGGTCACCACCAGTCTCTGGTCCACTGCTTTGATTCTTCTCCTCCTCTTCCTCCCTTCTTTACTTTTTCCACACCTCCCTCCTCTTCATCCTCCTCTCATTCTCCCTGTACTCAGAGCTCTGTGACTTCCATAGTGCAGAAAACGCAGATGAATTGTTGAATTAGACATTTTCAAATGTACCTAATGACAGGAGAGAAATGCAGTGTGTTCAGTAGCACTATAGGTCAATGGTTTGACTGTGTGAACGAAATAGACACATCAAAGATGCTGTCAGAGTCAGCTAGTAAGGAATAAGGAAATAACAACTCAGTAAATGTCATCATGTCAATTTCATCATATTATTCCACTTTTCCCCCTTTACTTCTCTCTCTCTCTCTCTCTCTCTCTCTCTCTCTCTCTCTCTCTCTCTCTCTCTCTCTCTCTCTCTCTCCCATGTCCATGCCCCTGTCTGTGTGTCTTTATGGGGCTGCTGACATGAGTGCATCTGTTCTCTCAGATGACCTCAACGCTCCCTTCACCCAGAGGCTCCAGCCAGTTCAGTTGTCTGTGAAAGCATGTGCACACAGCCCCCTGTGACTTGTAATGTGAGGTATGCGTGTGTGTGCGCACGTGTATGTGTGTGTGTGTGTGTGTGTTTGTCATGTAAAATGATCCTGATACAGTTACTGTTGAGTGAGCGTCTG
>NW_027468587.1:21462224-21467224 GCF_046254945.1 Alosa pseudoharengus
CACCACACCACACCACACCACGATCACGTCACCTTGTCTGACCCTACAGGACACCAAGACAGGAATGCATCACGAGGCTGTTACTTGTACACAATTGCATTTGTGCTTTAGCCTTTTTATAATCACTCCAATAAAACAACTTGTCCGTGTTTATTTGGAGCACAGCTGCGAGTGAAATGCTAGCCTTTTTTATAAAGTAAACACAGCAAATCCCCTCACTGACTGACGAAAGAAGTGAACCATCAAGAATGTGACTCCTTATCAGGACCTTCTGACAATGCCGATCTATGCCTTTTTCTCTCTTTTCTTCTTCCGTCTTTCTCTATCCCTCTCTTTCCTGTCAAGACGCAGAGTTCTGCTCACACACAGGCAGGTTTCAACAGTAGTTCCACACTTGTTGCAAGAAATGAGGAATGTGTGCTTGTGTGTGTGTATGTGTGTATGTGTCTAAATGTCTGTGTGTGTGTGTGTGTGTGTGTGTGTGTGTGTGTGTGTGTGTATGTGTATGCCTATCTTTCAGTGTCTTTGTGTTTGCACTTTGTGAGACAGTGCATTAATGCATTTCTAATAATCTAATAAGTGGGAACATTAAAAGTGTATAAAAGACACCAGGTAGAAATTGGTTGTGTGTTTTTGCTATTACCGGTAGCTACTCCCTGGTGGTTAAGCAACAACTCATTGTTGAAAACCTGCGGAATAAATGTTTTAACTTTGAGCACTCAGCATGCCTCTATGGTCTGGTATCTCATCGTTCCATTGAGCAACAATTCAAATCAAGTGCCTTGAGGTGAACAAAATAATCTCAGTGTGTATGCCACCTTACTCTGAGCAGATTCCATTGCCCTTGTTTATTGGCACTCACTGGGTACAGGTTGGCAGACATTCAGCACACTGGGTGATTAATGTGTGTGTGTCTGTGTGTGTGTGTGTGTGTGTGTTGTGCATGTTTATTCGAGTGCGTGTGTGTGCATGAGTGAGAAATGTTCCATGCGGTTGCCGTGCTGCAAAAGGACAAAAGTTACATGCTGTGCAGGTGGCTGTCACCTCAGCTGCCTGAGCACCTTTGTGGGCCTTTGATGGGCTCGGCCGCTGTGCCTTGTGTTTCTCTGGAGCCCATAAATGGGAGAAAGTGTCCTTGCCGTGTCTATAAAAGGAGGGTCAGACACGCAAATCGGAAGGCAGCGGTGATTTACACTATGGCGCTCCGGTGAGTGGGAGCTCTTTTTCCTTCCTTCCCAAATGGCCTTTCTGGCTCCGTCAGCTGTGCTTGGTGCTGCCACGGCAGTGGTGAAGAGCAGTGAGACAGGGGGATTGTGGGTACTTAGAGTGGACAAATCTACTCCCAGGTGCTCGTTACATGCATTCATCATCGGGCGGCCAAAGCCGTCTCTCACCCCCTCAGTCAGTTTAAGTGTAGAATCTGGTGAGCTATCACTGTTTTATCTGTAGCATTATGCTTCATATGAACAGAACTGTTTCTTTTGGGGCAGCCGTGGCCTACTGGTTAGCGCTTCGGACTTGTAACCGGAGGGTTGCCGGTTTGAACCCCGACCAGTAGGCATGTCTGAAGTGCCCTTGAGCAAGGCACCTAACCCCTCACTGCTCCCCGAGCGCCACTGTTGTTGCAGGCAGCTCACTGCACCGGGATTAGTGTGTGCCTCTGTTCACTGAGTGAGGGATAAATGCAGAGACCAAATTTCCCTCACGGGATCAAAAGAGTATATATACTTATACTTAATGACACAAAATTATCTGTGTCCCTTTTCAGGAGTAAAAGCTTTATATAAGTCATAGGTTATAGGTTACAATGTGAGTTCATGAAACTTTGACCAGTGTGACTCAAATGCCAGTTCTGAAGGCACCATCTGTTTAAAGTGCAGTTACAACACCATGACATTACAGTGCCAGCTGCCATTAAGACATGACAAAAATAGACAAAATGAGCTGACTGACATTCTGCAGAGCATAATTAGTAAAACTCATGTACATTTTGCATCAACATCAAGTGCATATACCTTACATTATATGATAATCCTGACCCTATTTACTACAATTGTAAGCAAGTATAAACATTCCATTTTTATCCATATATGGAACACACTATATTTACATTATGGTAGAGATTGCTAACCTGTTTTGATTTAAAGGCAAGCATACTTAAATGATTCACACACACACACACACACACACAAACAGAGGCTGATGTACTAAGAATTACTGCCAAAATTACTGCCCATTTCTGACGCTATTTGCACCTTAAAACATGACATCTTATATACAAAACTGACCACACTTGGATGAGAGCGCATTTTGCCTGCCACTGGAGCACAGAATGCCGAGTTGCGCTTTTCTTACTCATGTATATGCATTTATGGGGAGGGCAAGGGAAGAGTGGGAGTATCTTGCAAAAACATGGGAGAAGTGTTAATAGCAATTAATTAGGTATTCCGCCATAGGTATGAAAACAGTTAGTGCTGCCGCGATTAGTCGACTTAGTCGACCTAATCGACCATGAAAATTAGTCCACGGCCATTTTTTTAGTCGAAGAGTCGTTTTACTATTGACCGCCTATTTATTTTTGTTCTCACACGGCTGTAATGTTATATTAACTCTTGAAAGTACAATGACTGTCTTTGGATGTTAAACAGGCTACTAAGACTTGGCATGTTTTAAACCCCACTATGCACGCAAGTGTTAACGCCAGCAGCAAAGCTTCGTGCCTGCCTGCTTTCAGTGCAATTAATTATTAGGCAGAGCTAAGTGGGGGGAGCTAAGCTAGTAGGTTACGCTAGTCCAGACTCTGACTAATATAGTAGCCTATTGTGGAAATTGAAATAAATGAAGTGAAGTGTCTCACGTTGACAACGCAACGGCGTGTCATTACTGTAATTCATTCATACAAAAAAACGTTAAACCGAACATGCCGCCGCCCGTGATATCAACAATCAAGGTGCGCGTCATTTCCCATGGTCAATAAGTCACGACGCATATTTTTTTTAAAGTTCAAGCCAACTGATAAAGTGAAGTAACCTATGTGGTAAGACGCGCAAAGTGCCTGTAGCCTACTTGTTTTGAACATGCTGATGTTAGGCTCATTTGCAAAGTCCTCAACTCCTGTCGCCTTTCAAAGTCCAGCGTTTCTCAAACTATGGGCCGCGCGGACCAGCACCGGCCGTAACGTGGACATTGCTGGTCCGGAGCCGCGGAGTGAAATTATTCCCGGGGCTTCGTCTGATAATTTGCTGCGCAATTGATCAAGGAACCGCGGACCGACAGAAAAAGAAAACAAACTTTTCTTCAATCAGTATGAATTACTTGCTAATTTGGTGTCATCAAACATAGAGGCATACAATTAAATGGTGGTATGAGCGTTCATTCAATGCGCGAGAGAAACTGAAACCACTTAATAACGTTGGTAGCAAATCTACAATTCAACCTATTGGAAAGCTATTTAATTATGAAACTACATTTAATAGAACAATGTGGATTTATGCAACTTCCATAAAAACAGAGCACAGACTATAATACACTATCTAGAGCAGGGATTCCCAAACTGTGGTACGCTTACCCCCTAATTATATTTTACATTAGTAAAGCAGTCCTCTGATGTGCATGTTTTCAAACTTTTTGTGAACAATGTTAGCACTTTAAACACTGGCTGCTTTGAAGTGCATGTATAACAATATAGCATAACAATAACTAGATGTACCGCAGAGCGGTACAAAATATGACCGCCGCCCAGTCCAGCACATTTTTTCCACAAAAAGAAATCACGCTGAAAGGCCTATATGATTATAACTGTCTCACTAAATTGCATTATCCACACTCAATTCTCACTGGTATCTGCTAGACAACAAGTCCCAAAACATGATTAGTTCATAGATTTCACATGTAAAATTCATTTTATACAACCCCACCTCCATCTTGCCTGTTCATAATTCTGAGAAATTCTTGATTGTTTGTGTTATGTTTATGTTATGTGTGTGGGTGTGTGTGTGTGTGAGTGTGTGTGTGTGTGTGTGTGTGCGTGCTTGTGTGTGTGCCTGCGTATGTGCCTGTGCATGGAAGCGTACATATGTCTACTGTGTGAGTATATGTCATACGTATGATTACTGTGAATGTGTGTGTGTGCGTGTGTATCTGTTTGTGCACATGTGTGCACATGAAATGGGTTAACATGACCCCTGGAGGCAAATATACGGAAAAAAAATGGTCATCCTAGGCCCTACAGTTATCAAGATATTCACAGAGAACTGTGTCTGGCCTACCCTCCTTTCGGGGGGTCCAGTCCAGCGGGGGGGCTACAGATCAAAACGAAAAATGACGGTTCCATGCTATCCATGTGGGGGTACATGCCCACCAAGTTTTGTGTACCCCGGTCTTTCAGTGTCCCGGGAATCCTTGTTGGTGTACGTCACTAAATGTACACATAAATTATTTTATTGTAAGGCCCCCCATGAACAAAAGTACACAAAACTTGGCATGCATTCGGAGGGTGTCATAATGATCCTACACTTTCAATTTCGTGCAGTTTTGACTATGTCAGCCAGAGATATTGTGATGAAAACACCTACATTTTTGCTTTTTAATTTTTAACTAGGTGGCGCTATACATGAAATAAGTGGTAATGGGATGGGTTGACATGGCCCCTTGAGATCAACATACAAAAAAAAGGTGGACCTCCTAGGCCCTACGGTTCTCGAGATATTCACAGAAAACTGTCTCCGGCCACCTACAGACCAGTTGGTGTATAGTAACATAAATTAATTTATTGTGTGGCCCCCCATGAACGGAATTCCACGAAACTTGGCGTGCATTCAGAGGGTGTCATAATGATCCTAGACTTCCAATTTCGTGCAGTTTTGACTATGTTAGGTCACAGATACCTGCGATTACAACACCTCATTTTTACTTTTTTGTGTTTAACTAGGTGGCGCTATACATGAAATGAGTGGTTATGGAATGGGTTGACATGGCCACTTGAGATCAACTTACCAAAA